>NC_040018.1:26763082-27043416 GCF_000972845.2 Larimichthys crocea | reverse complement strand
GATGCCCATTTGATCAATCAAATACATGCAAACATATTCCATACCATACCATATTCATGGTAGAAACGTAAACATGATGATGTGTTTCTACTGCTGTAATAGCTTTCTAAACTTTCCCAGAAGCCTGTCTGTATTTTAAACCACGCATAGTGTGTTAGCATCTCACACAGCCTTCAGTACTTATAAAAAACTATCATATGGACTTTATAGATTGTAGTTTATGTTTAACTGGCACCGAAGCAACTCAGGTGTGTGCACAAATGATAGAATATCAGGGCCACATGGGGTTTACTTACCCTCAAAGGTTAAAACATCAATCGTTTGACAAAGATAGTTTGGTTTAAACGGTCAGATCAGAACCAAACCAACACAGTGCTTAAGATCATTTTTCTGACCACATTTTCCAGTATAATGATTGATAACCACTACAGAAGATAAATACAAATGCTCTCAGTTACAATCCATTAGTAAAATCACTGAGCCGATAGGCTTTTTTCTTTTCTCTTCTTCTTTGTGAATTGTCAAAAAGAATTGAACACAGGATTTGATATATTTAGAAGATTAATGCCCTACGAAAAATTACTTAACTATATGAATCAATATTAAATCAATATCATATTTAATAAAAGCCATGCTGGAAACCTATGCACAGTCTAACCCTAGCCTCAATAAATGACTGATTATTCATTGCTGTTTATCGCATTTTCTAGCTCAATCCTCTCTTCAACATTGCAACTGAAGACTGGTAGTTAATTAACGATATGTAATAAATCGTTTAGCATGGATGATAATTATTGCTTATAACCCATCACAGCATTGTTACTTATTTCCTTATCATAACCTGAGCATTTAAGAACAATGACAGTTCTCTCTTTATGAATATACAACATTTATTAACAAACAGAAAAACACAATTGTTTCAGTATTTAAGATTACAACATTGACAGGCAGTATTTATTGACAGAACTCGTAATTATTTTTAGTTGTTTTTGCAACATTTGTCTCTGACAGCATATTCACAATTCCACAAATCAGTGGGTGAAATGTGGCTACGTCCTCATTTTTCTGATTTATCTACCAATGGTGTCAGGATGTCAGACTCACACTCTGATTATAGATGCCCTTTGTAACATGCTTGAATAAACCTTGTCTCCTTGTCTTCTCTTCCTTTTCATGCAGTGGCAATGCCACTTTTGTGCTTGTTCATGGACAACATTGTGGGTGCTTTTGCTGTGAATGAATATGGTGGACCATTAAAAGTACAGTCATCAATTATGGTTAAGAGAAGGATGGTACATGGGAGGATGGAGTCGAAATTCTGTTTTAAAAGGAAAGACTGTACAGCAGATGTCGAGGATTTAGGTCACCTCAGATTAAGATAAATGGTTGCCTCGAGAGAGCCGAATCAGTTTCTCAGTCCCAGCCAGAATGCCATTACAACATCTGAGACACACAGCGACAACACATACAACACACACACACACACACACACACACACACACACACACAGACCGCTGTAGTCAACAAACATGTTTTGCCGTCATCATGTTGAGATTAATCTCTAATTTAGTCTAGTCGTTTAAAAAAAAACACAGTTGTCTGTGTGTGTGTGTGTGTGTGGTGTGTGTGTGTGTGTGTGTGTGTGTGTGTGTGTGTGTTGTGTGTGTGTGTGTGTGTGTGTGTTTTTGTCTCCCTGCAAAGGTTACTGGAATGTCTTAGCGCTTGGTGCCTCACTTGAAGGAATTAAAGTTAGCTGTCTCCATATTAACCCATGCTCCATTTCCTGCATAATCAGTATTTTACTGTACTGATAACAAGTAATCCTTAATCATGTATTACTAATAAGCTCTTAGTTTACTTCATGTGTACGATGGTGCATGAGTCTTTGGGAGATGTCAGAGGCACATTTCCAAAGGTTTCAAGGCTATGCTGTACAGTTATGAATGACCCTCTGGAAACCAAAGGACTGTCAACAAGGCCTCCGAGGCCCATTAAAAGCATGCAAACATGGATCACTCTCTAGGTATTTTTGCTGGAGCACAGCGGATGAAGGTCAGCGGATCAAAGGCTTTTGGCTGACATTCCTTGGTGCCTGATGAGCCCTCTTGGGTTTCATTGATTAGCCAATGAGAGGCTGGGAGCAACGACATTGAACAGATAAAAACAAAGTGACTTGTTTGCCTCAGATGTATAAAAGTTATTTTCCCTTCAGCGTCCCATGAGACATGAAAATTTGGCTTCTCTCAGCATCAAGACACTTAATCTGACTTTGAGTACGTCAGTGACCCTCACATTCTTAAATGCGTGGCAAGCCTCTGACACACTCATTCACACACACCATACTGCATACTGTTGTACTCTCAGCAATTTCCTTAATGCCATGAGTTGCAAAATATATGAACTAGTTCTTTAAAGAAACAATAAACTAGCAGATGTGATGATAAAAAAAGGAAAAAAAAGAAAGAAAAACAAGCACATGACATCAAGCTCTACTGGCTAAATGGGTGCCTACACTATATCACTTAAAGTGCTCTCAGAGGCACCCAAATAGAATGTGTTTGATTGAATAGGGACAAATATGACCCCTTTCATAACCCACAAGTGTTTTTAATTAAGTCATTAATTAGGGAGATATACTCCGGAGGTACAGCTGGGAGTGGATTTCTGATAGATGTGGATGAAATTAGTGAGTTTTTATTTATTTATTTTTTTGTGTGTGTGCACAGAGGAAGTGAGAACATTCAAGTGCAGCCTTGTCATATTAAACTACACAATTCCTTCTCTGGAGCAGACCATTGGTTACTCTACTGACATTATATTGTAAATACTTTAGCTAATCAAGTATAAAAAGTCGGCAAAGAAAGGTAGACTGTCAAAATACATTTCAACACATTCAACCGCATTGGAAAAGAACCTATTACTGAATGATGTGACAGAGTGTGTTTAGTCCGTGCCTGAGTGTGTTTAGATAAATGCCAACGACACAAATCCCAGGGTAAACACATAGCTTAATGTTCTTAGATGCGTAATTCCAATAAGGTATGTATGCCCTAAAACTGTTAAGTAACAAAAAAAACAAACCTTGTTAAAATTGGTATGCCAGCATGGTTTCAAGACAAATGTGGGGAGAAAATGTCAGATTGTGTTCCTACCACAGGACAGAAAGAGGTAGATGGGGGAGTAAGAAAGGCAGGAAAAACTGGTGGAAGTGGGGGAATAGAGAATGAGCGGAAACAAGCACTGTAAGAGAGTGCATGTTAATGACTGAGAGTTTTCCCAAGACGGCACTGAAACATGAAAATGAGCACTGACTTTGACATCTGGGAATCACTGTTCTCAGAATATAAATCCTCAAGTGAGATACCATCAAGGAATGGATGCAAAACATTTTTACTGTGTGTGAGTGTGTGTCTGTGTGTGTGTGTGTGTGCACAATAGATTTGTGGCCATGTTTGCGTCAACATTGGTCAAAATGAGGCCCTTGGGCATTGTTTGAGATACATAATGAGAATGAAGCATTGCATATCACTAGAGACTGAAGCCTATCCTCACAGTTCTCCATGCCTTTCAACTGATTCTTGCATATTTTAAGTTAGAGATGAAATCTGGGAACTTCTTAGACATTTTAGTTGCCACACAAAGTAAGAAGCAGGGTTTGTTTACTGAAAAGAAGAGACTTACTTTAAATTGGGAGTAAACCCAGGTTTAACAAATGGTTCCAAGTTTCAAAAGGATTGTAAAATCCAGCCAAGGAGGGTAGGGAGAATGATGGTTATTTGTTAATTTGGTATTCAATCTCATTTTGTCATCTCTTATTGGACGCTGCTCACATATTTTTGAATCTTTAAAAGATGGAGGTGATCACATTTGGATCATGATGTAATTTATCTCGAGACAATACTCCCACAGTATACGGAAAGTAGGAGGTGGACAGATTGTGAAAAAAAGTAAGACAGGCACAATTTCAAATAGCCTACAACCAGAGAAGAAGTGTACCAGCAATTTTCATTAATCTCATAAAATCCATCCCTTGGGATTAAAACTGTCTTAATTGGGCTACTTTTTATTTAATTAGACAGGTTCTGGACTCTGATTGAGTTATTTTTTGTCAGTCGAATCTGTCAACACTGCTGGCTACCTGACAGCTGTATGTTCCCCAACAAATTTCCCCCATGGGATAAATGAATGATCTATTAAACAATTTTACTTATTGCTCTGCCGGGGCATTGACATCAGTCAAAATTTCTGTAGTCTGCAGTTTGAGGGTACAAACTAGATACCAAGCACAGTGTTTTCTTTGTTTCATTTAGGTGCTTCTAAATATCCCAAGTAAAATACTGTATCTGTGTGTATCATGTATTGTGCAAAAATATGCACATTTGAATAATGCATTGCTGACAGAAACAGATTATACCAAACGTACAAGACAATAGGCCAATAAAAAGTTAGTCTTGTAATAGTATTAATGAAAGAGTATTTCTCACCTAGGTAAGTCCTAAAAATACAGTTTCATCAACATTATATGAGTGGAAAAGGCAAAGAGAGAATTCATTTGTGTGTAAATCAAATATAGTGTATTGCCCGAAAATAGTGGAAAAAGTATCAAATGGTGTGACAATGTATAGATCGTTATAGAAAAATGTTGAACAAAATGAAAAGTCTTCACTCGAAATAATCTTACACTGTAAAAGCACAGATTTCAGTCAAGCTGATGGTTGTGGAAACCTAACCGCTAACTTGTAGTGCAAGTGAGAAATAATGGACAAAAGGTGGAGGAAGCTGAGAAGGACGTTGAGAATAATCAGCCTATCTCACATAATCTCAGTTTGTTCTAGAGACTTCAATATGGCATGAGGGTCAATTTAATGAGCAGAAGCACTAACTCACAGCTTGCCACCTGCCTCCTTAAAACTATCATAGCTGCTCCTGCCAAATTTAGATGGCAGAGGTGGAAGAAATTGATTTCCCCTCACTATTACTGTCCATGGAAACGAGGAACTGCCAAGCTGGTAATACTCCTGGTGTGCATTCATACTTTTGTCACCGGTCAACCTCAGGAGGGACAGAGCTGCCACGCTTCCCCCAGTGTTCTGTGCCCCTGGCAATCAAGACTGACAACGCTGTGACAAAGGTTAGTTCTCGAAATAGATGGATCGTGAGTGCATGCAAATACACTATCACATTTTTCATTAAAATGGCCATGCCATGTTTATATTTATTATTTTATTAGCCACTCTATCTATTTATGTGAAAATGTAAGTTCTAATAACATAAAAAGCAACAGGTGTGACAAATGAGCCTTTTTCATAATACCCAAGATTGAAGATATCCCTGAACAAAGGAACAAAATCAAGTCCTTTTAACAGATTGATATTTATGTTCCCACTAGATGCAAAGAGCTGTGAAGATTAACAAATTAAACTGATAATGGATACGAAGACAAGGGTTGTTTTAAATTTAAGAGCCGAGATGAAAAGGGAGATTGGATACCAAGAACAATTATCCCCAAAGTAAAGTTTTTTCTGGTTACAAAATAACTAGAAAAAACTTTTTTTTTTCCGGTTACAAAAGTTTTTCTTTGTTTAACTTCTGTTTTTCGATTTCTTCTTTTTTATCCTGGCAGGACCACAAACACTATCTCAGTGCTCCATGGAACACATATTCATTCTGACATACAAAAGGTCTTTCTCATGCAACAAGGACCAACACTGTAGATTTGTTTTCAATTCATTCTACTGCTGGTTAGGTATATATTTATTATTTTTAACCTCACTGCCCTTCACATTTTACAGACTGGAATATTCTCAGTGAACAAAGCCCTTAATTGTTGGCTGTTTACATGCTTTAGGACAGTTGATGAGCGGAGAAGGAGGCATGCAGTAATTAGCAAATTGGAAAAAACCTTCAACGTATACTCGTTCATGACACACCTGAGAGACCTGGGCGACTATTTACTTGAGTGCTTCTAATTAGCTGACATAAGTGACCAGGCTATATTTGCTGGGCAGTCAAGCTACCCAGCAGCACAGAGGATAATTGCTTAGATTCGAATGTCTAGTCTTGAAGCAATTATTCATCATAAAATTGTAGACTTTTTTTATATATATATATATATATTATATTAATATATAAATATATATATATATAATATATCTATACAGAAGATGTGACAATCCGCCTTATGTAAAACAAAAGAAAGAAAACAGATGGTTTGGTGGTTAACGACTTACTTTGTTAATATGTACAGTAGCTCTAACACCCTCTTCATCACAGCTGGCTGTGTGACATGATTGTAGTTGGTGTCACAATCCCGGCAGCTGTTCTTTGACAGGACCCTTTTCGATACCTGTTCCTTAATACTGTTTTTTTATCTACTGGATGCCTTTTTCAGTATTCTGTTGCCTCCTTATATTTTCAAAAAAATGCTTACATACTGTTTTTCAGTTGCTATCAGTCCATGTTTAATTGTCACACACACAGGCATATAGTTGTTTGATCAGGATTTACTTGTTGTCTTGCTCTTTAGCCCACGTGTGTTCCAGAAGTCTGCTCCTTTCATTTCTCTTTACTTTTTGACTTGCACCTTGCACCAAAACCTTGGCCTCCCTCTCCAATGTATGTTTTATTTCAAGGCAGGCATGCTATCTCATAAATTACGCCACTTCTTTTCAGTGTCAGTTTTGTCCTTGGGATAAGTAGCTGAGTTTCTTTTTTCTGCCTTATGTATGTACAATTTAATATGGAAGCTCTGAAAGGCAAGTCAGGGAAAAATAATTCTGCTGATCTATTTTCATGTCTGATCTAAATGTTTTCTCTCCTGTGTTTATTATTTAAGAACAGATAAATAAAGGTAAATGCCTTTGTTTTATTAAAGCCACTGTTGTCCAATGAAATCATGCATCAACTGGTCATTTTTCCTTTATGGATTTAGAGAAGTCTCCTACTTAAACTACATAAACTATATACTACATATTATACTATATAGGAATTTTACTTGTAGACTATTTTCACAGTGTTGTATTAGTACTTTTACTTTAGTGAAGGATCTGAACACTTCTTCCACAACTGGAAGCTAGTATACAAATATGTTAGTTATCGGACATATGTGGCATAAGCAACACTACAGCAATACAGTACAGTATACTGTACATTATTGTACTTCTTGTTCAGTTACAGATGCAAATGTTTTAAACTGTTCTAACATCAAACAGTATCTCTGTGATGCATCCCCACTGTAACAGTCAAATCACTGCAGTGATACCACCGGCCAAGGGAAATATGTGGGCTTAGTTTAAACTATCAAACAAAAAGAGTTCCAGCATCATCACAAAATTAAGAAGTGTGTGTAAAGACCCCAAGGGATTCATGCTGTGCTCGTGTCTCTGCCACTGGTTATCTTACACCAAAGGTTCCCTCAATGACAATTAAATATTGCTCTGACACTCTCTCCTGTCACTGTCTTTCTCTCTCTCTTTCTCTTGCCTCCTCCTTTCTCTTTCCCTTTCCTCTTTTGCAGTCGCCCTACAATCCTTCTTGTAAAAGTGCCAGTGAACTGTGGCTGCCGGGCCTAAAAATACCTGCCCCTTGACAATGTTCTGTGACGCGTCTTTCTGCCAGCTACCTGATCCATTTGAGCCTACTTTTCTGGCTCATCTTCGCCAGTCCCATTTCTTTCTCCTTGAGCTATGTCATACTAATCTGGCTGTGCCAAAACCTAATATGACCCATGCTTCCCTTCTCAAAGTCACCACATCAGAGTCACAGTCAATATGGCTTTAATCTACTGGCTCTGCTGAAGTGCATCAAACTAATTTGTCTTCATTTTTCTGTCTTAATGTGTACAAAAGTTGTCTTAATCTCTTTCTTTTAAATCAGTAGTCAGGATATCACTTGGATCTTACACAATAGAATCTTAAAAGTGAGCTTGAGCCCTCAAACTGTCAGAAAGCTTGAAAGTGGAGACAATTTCCTCTTAAACAAATGTCATTGGCAGGGTATTCCTGTCTTGTTACGGTTTCAGGTTTCACGACACAAGTAATTTCCTGGATCGACAAATAGCATTGATTTGAGTTGTATTGAAGTCACCATTCAATTGCATTTCTTACAGAATGCAATCAGGCATCACTGGCACTATTGATTTAAGAGAAGGTTGGATAAAAAAAAATGTACTCTCGCTTGCAATGTATTTTGCCTTGACAGGGGCTTTTTAAAAGATTCACCAAGAAATCATTGTGCAAAATAATACAAAGATGTCCCTTCTGAGATTATACATTCACTGTTGAATGTTACACATACAGTATTAGCTTATATATTAGCTTTACTGGTGCATTTAAATGAATTGGCCTATGCACATCTAAAACATTTTGGTAGGGTTATTTTCTGTCTGGTGACACAAGATATTTTATTGACTGGTAGACAACTAGACTTACAGAAAAAAAATAATGCATCCATCCATTAATATTTATTCAGGGAAGCCTTGTGTAACTTTACATACATGTCGTGCATGTGTGGCTGTGGTGCTGTGTGTAAGGGCGATGGGGATGTGAGATGAAGGTTGGTGGTCTTCAGAGGGCTTCTTAATGAGCCAAGGTAATCAATGCCAAAGGAGATGGCTTTGATGGATGCCTTTGAGAAAACAATGTGTCGTGATGACCTCTGTCTAAAGAAACCACAAAGCAAAGACTCTAAACAAGAAAACTGACCTTCAGCAGGTTGCTGCTATGCAGTTGACCCTTTAAATCACTATCTGTGCACACAAGTGTTGATTTAAGCTCACCTTGGTGATAAGAAGGGGAGATTGTTGAAGATTAATCTGTTTTAACTGTGTACCCCTTGTGGTTTAGCTACACTGATTTCAATAGCAAAACATAGGGCAAGAAAAGAACAAAAAAAAAGATCATCTGCTTCCTTTTAGACAAACACAATTGAGTCAGCCTATGTGTGTGTGTGTGTATGTGTGTGTATGTATGTGTGTGTTTTTCACTAATACCAATTATGTAAATAGGCCTGACTGCACACATTCCCATTACACTGCCCTCTTCTACAAACTCTGCAATATGTACAAGCCATTTTAAATGAGTAACATGACATTTCTCTGGCACCACCCTCAGCAAAAGAATCTGTCAATTTTTCATCCATTCTAGACGTTGCCTTTTCCCTGAACTAAAGCCCTGAGAGGGGAATCCCCAAAATGTCTGGCTGTCTAGAAGTGAAATTTATTTCCAATTTAATTCAAGCAGTAATGTCCTCCTTTGTTCCCTCATCTTTCTTTCCCTCCTTCAAGGGAATGCTATAAAGTGCCTTCTGGCATGACACAACGGTTAAGTGTTTGAGTGAATAATATACTATGCATGCATGCAACATCTTTTAGATCTTTTACAGTTTAGACTGTGTCTTATTTTCACTCATGCATGGTGATTTTGGAAGATGTGTGGTCTACCTCCCTCAAAGTCAGACTTTTCTTCCTTTATGATGATCTATGACACAAAGTCATTCCATATTTGGCAGTGAAGAGAAGCCATTACATTACGCTACTTGTCATGCTACCCATCTCACCATTATGCAAGTTTAATGGGAAGCTTACCACAAGTTAATGGACTGCATGCTGTGTCTAAGCAATTGTTTTACAGTGAACGATGGTATGCATAATCGACAGAATTTGACAGAAATGTAGATACAGTCACAAGAACTTAGAACAATTTGTTCTGAGAAGTTTCACAGCCAAGCTGTAAAACAGCTTAACAAAATAAAAAGATGGAGACTAAAAGTTGTAAATGCTAATGAAATTATACCAGCATACCTTATTTAAAGAAAGTAAAGCCATATGACATAATGTAATCAACTATCCAATACAATGTCTTAAGGAACAATGCACATTGCAATGGTAATACTGAAAATATTAAATTACATTACATTTATTTCAATTACTGGTCCTTCCTACATCATGGTACACTGGTATTGAGATTGCACTTGTGATAGCCTCTCTCTGATAAAAATTAGATGGGCGTTTTAGTGGCTGTACAGTACCAGGGCCATATATACTATACTATTATATTTCAGTCCAAAAAGATATTGTTGCATTTTGAGCTAGGGGATACATTGAAAGACAAAAATGATCCAAATATCACCCTTGGAATATTGAAGAATTTTATTCTAGGAGTTTTTGCTTCAGGTTTAAAGCAAACCAATATAATGTATCTAAAGTCCTAACACTATATGCTAAACAAAAACAAACCAAGCAAACCAACAATAAAAAAATTAATAAATAATAAAAAAACAAGGGGTTGTACTCAGTCCTCAGCAGGAAAAAAAAAAAAAAACAAGGGGTTGTACTCAGTCCTCAGCAGGAAAAAAAAAACAACCTTTTACTACCTTTTTACTGTCAGGACAACTACTATATTTCTTTAATTTAATTGTTTTCTGCTTTCATTCACCAATTTTCCTCTTCACTGTGATTTCAAATGTCAGTAATTCATTTTCTCATTTTATGTAAAACAGCATGACACTTTATTTGAAGGGTACTATCTAAATAAACTTCATGGCTTGCATTATGGGTTGCAAATGCTACCACTTCTTTGTCCACCCTTGCACCGTGCTTGCAGCCTCCCCACCTTTCTTTAATATCCACATCCATCTTTCCATGTGGACATTCTCCAACTAACTAAATGGCTAAAGGCCAAAGTTGAGCACTACTGTCAAGAGTTTTTAGCACATATTAGGTGAAATATCTTTACTTTGTCCTTGCTTACCGTAGCTCTTACATAAAGGAACACTAAGTACACTGAGAACACGACAAAATGCATAAAGATTTCAAATCTTATACTGCAATTACGATGTCCTCATATTCAACACATTTTGTATAATGTTCCTCTCATAAATGGCTGCATTACTACAAACATGAAACAAATTACAGACCGTTATGACATTTTTCTCTTCTCAAAATACCCCATTAGTGCCACAGTAATGGGCTAGAGAGCATTAGTAGGCTTCCAAATCATGAATATCTCTCCCTCTCCCTTTACAATGATTCAACACTTAAATGGCTGGTTGATTTCTACTCACCTATGAACATCTGTAATTTTCATATTACTCACCTGTCTCAGAACAATTGTGTATTGATGATAATTAAAATTCTACTTCAGGAAATTACATTGGATGGAAAATGGCATGATGGTTGAAAAAACCTCATTGCACGTTAACCATATATCCTGTAGAAATGATAGTCATCTTTGTAATGTAATTTTTAGCTACAATAGCAAGTACAGATTTCTTCTTCCTGGAGGCTGTATTTATCCTTTTGCAATCAGTCATGTTTACAACATCTCACAGAGTCACAAAAATATCACACAGCACATCAAGTATAGCCTCAAAGTTGGAATCAACAGAGGGGTTTTTCAGTGATGCCATTTTGAGATGAGCACACAGACAGGTAGCAAGAAACAGACTAACAATATTGCAGAGAGCTAATGGTGAGACAAGTTTAGATAAGGTTGTGCGCAAGTGATGAGTGAAAACATTGAATATCACAGACAAAACCATGTTTTTCCAGCAGTAAATAATAATATTTATCCAGTGATTTTTAATCTTTACAAGGATCTCTTTTGTATACACATTAAACCTCTTTATCCAAAATTTATATTTGGATGCTTGGAAACTTGGACCACATTTGGACTGGCAATCTGGCAATTCTGGCAAATGGCAGATGGGCCTGCCCACCTACTGGGGCCACCATCAGCAATGCGATTAAAAAAAAATAAAAAATGTGAAAAATATAAACTGACCTGCTGGCCATGGCCTACTTAGTATTGAAATAGCCCATCTGATTGGGGGTTACATGGTCCCTATTTCAATAAGCTATACTGTAGGGTACACAGAAATGGCAGGTCATCACCTCCATCACAATTTAAAGTGGATTTGTCTATGTAATGTCAAAGGTCAAGCTGGAAATATTCAATTAAAGTCAATAATCAGCAAGGACCAAAAAAGTGAAAAGGTAGAATGGGAAAGGTCAAAGAAAAAAAAAAAAAAGAACATTTTGCAAAGACTGATTTTGCAAAACGTCTGTTAAGTTATTTCCTGATCAGCCTGTGCTGTAAATGCAAATACTTCTTTGGCTACAAGTGTGATTATTCAGTGGCAAGAAATGTTAGTTTCTAAAGACATAACCTTGACTTTGCTACTACCACAGATATAAAGTTATGTAAAGTTGCACATTATGGTGAAAATGAAATTAAATCTTTCGGTACTCAAGACTTCCTGAGCCTGCTTAATTTGCTATAATAATTAAGTTAGCAATCTGAAATCAGAAGCTATTATTTCATGTCTGTATTTAAGTATGAACACACATGTTGTTTTAAGCATGTAAAGTAAAATTGATTGTTTCTTATTATTGCAGTCACAATGTTAATTTCCATGTCATATTTAAAATAAAATTAAATTAAAAATATAGAAAAACTAAGACATTTTTTAGGTACAATGGTTTTCTACTAGCTAAGTTCCTATCCTTAGTTAAGATTTTTTTTTTCCTACATGCAGTCAGAAAATATGTTTCCGTCATGCCAAAAATCCTACATGTCATCTTAAACTGAGATAAGATATGACTTCAAATTCAGGAAGGTTCTGTAATGAGGCCCCAGGATTATAACTGCATGGATTATAATAACATGATGGATGTTTTTGTCTATAGGGAAGGGAAAGGATATGGACATGTTAGGTGACATGGTTGGACATGGAAGATTTAATGGCTTGTTTTTGTGACTGCTTGTAACATACCATACTGACCCATACTACCTAACCTGTGTGGCTCTTTGTCAGTACCTGGAGAAAAAATACATTTCACACATTATTTCTCCCAATGTGATCTGAGTGTACACATTCGAGAAAGCAGCTCAGCACAGAATCAATGGAAATAGCTGAGGAAATGAACAGTTTCATAGTGTCAAGCCCTTTTTTCCAAAAGAGAACTTTCTTCACAAATTTACAATATTGACATGATATTTTTGGATTTGATTTTGATTTCATGTTTGGGAAAAAAGTTGCTCACGGGACACCTCCCTTGTTAAACTTACATGGAGTTGCATCAGATAAAATATCAGGTCAGGATGGGAATGGGAAGTATTTTTTTTTTTTATGCTGTCATTTTCACTCTTTATAAGGCATGTTGAAGAGCAATATTTATGACTCCTTTTGTATTGTGTTACTGTGCTTTGTGTGTCTTGTCATTTAAGTGTGTAACTGCGTGGTGGACGTTTTAGAGCAGGAAAACTAATTGACTGTAGCACTCTGGCATTAGCAACTACCCACTGTGACAATCTCTGTCCACTTTGTGCCTTATAATGTTTAAAAATACCACTATCTTCCTGCACTGTATGCTTGGGTTAAGTAGATTCACATTTATGACTCATGTTCAGCACAGCTGTCTTCAAATGGGAAAAACACATCCCCTTATGTCGACATCATACTGAGTCATATAGTGAGTTAAAGTGGTGTTGTGTGCATTTGTTGCATGAGTCAGCCTTCATAGTTGTCTGTATGTGTTGGCACAAGGAATATCTACCTAGCCAATAACTACCATAATTAATACACATTGGTTTCAGTGCACTAAAAACAAGCCACAATGGTGGGTTGGTCTAGTAGCCCACAGACCACAGACCAATTACAATAAAATCCATTGTCATTTATCCTGAATGATCATGGATAATCTATGATAGATGACAAGAGATTAGCTCAGTAGGTGAGCACTGACTATCCTGAATCTTTGACCGAAACTTCAGGCACTGCAGCTGTATCTATTATCATTGTAATTTGAGTCGAGTCAAGTTCCAGGAAACAGGCACAGTAGTAATGAGTTGTCTGAACACAGTGCAAATGTGGGAAGCCCTGTGAAGTGAGCAGTGTCTTCAGCAGAATGCGACTCAAGTCAATATATATCCAATAAAGAGAAAGTTTGCTGGAAGTTCTGATCACTCTTAGGTAAAGGCTTGGGATATCCTTTGAAGAGGTTGGAATTACAGGCCTCTGTATGGAGCCTGCACTTAATAGGTTAATTGGCGACTCTTAGTTAATAGGTGAATTGTCCATAGTTGTAAGTTTGAATGGTAGTTTGTCTCTATGTGCCCTGTGATAAGTTTACGACTTGTCCAGGGTGTACCCCACCTTTCACCCAAAGTCAGCTTAGGCTCCAGCCCCACCGTGACCGTAATGAGGATAAGCAGTACAGATAATGGATGGATGTTATGTTGCTAGTAGTTCTGCTGACATGTTGATTTGCAATATATTGCAGAGAATACACTTCAATTTAAAAGACTTTGGACTTTAAACTTTTAAACATTTATTTCATGTAAATAACCAATGTAAAAACCAATGCTGTTATTGTTGATTAAGCTTTAAGGTATAGATGGACAGTAAGCAACAAAAAAGACAACTACAAGAAAACCACATTGACATTCAGCACTTCACAAAAACAGCTTTCCTTTGATGATGTTTAAAATCCCTAACATCCCATCTCTAGCAACCTAGAAAGCTAGAAATAAGATGAACTTTATTCTTCAAAGAAAGAAAGACTTCTGTGTGGAGTTGGTCATCCATTGTGTTCACCAATAAATAAAGTGACGCAATCGTTTGCAATGTGTATTTTAGTATGCTTTTTGATCTGGAGCAGAAATAAAACACTCATGCACCGTTTGATCAATTATTTTAGCACTAGATGCACTTCTATATTTGTCCTGAAATAATAATTTTGTCTGGTTATTTACTATTTATCAAACAAGCTATTCCTACTGGCAATCATTACTGCATTTTTTTTTATCTTTGAATGTTGCTACAGTATGATACCTCTTCAATGCATGATGTATGTAAGTACACAGCTATCCTAGCAGCTTTTCCAGGCACCATTATGTTTTGAGCTAATGCTAACACATATTAGTTTAGTAAATTGTT
Source organism: Larimichthys crocea (assembly GCF_000972845.2). Classification (NCBI taxonomy): domain Eukaryota; kingdom Metazoa; phylum Chordata; class Actinopteri; family Sciaenidae; genus Larimichthys; species Larimichthys crocea. Next base: position 27,028,479 of record NC_040018.1, on the reverse strand, counting down.
TTGTAAAATTGCTCATTTGCATTAAACACAAAGTAAAGCTGAGGATGGTGAGGTATTTGGTCATAAACAAAAGTATTACACAAATTTGAAAAAAAAAATGCCATGATGATGGTGCTACATTAAAAAAAACATTGGATTATTAAAGTTTTTAGGATGCATCATCTTGAGACCACAATCTGTGTACAAATCTTGGTGCTAATCCATCCAATAACTGTCAAAATATTTCACCTGCCAATAGACCAACAACCTGACTAATATATGGCCACCTACTTGACCCACCTATGCCCATATACAGGCATATCTTACCACCGACCATTGCATTCCTCCAGTGAGTGTTGCCTGCCCCCCCCCTTGTCTCCATTTAATAATGTAGTTAACATTGCTCTTGTGTCGCCTTGTAGAGATCACATTTGGCTGACAGCAATTGATGCATGCTTGACTCCCAGCATTTTTTACTAGAGGATACAGCTTAAACTAATGACACAGGCGGAGATACATTTCTCAATGTAAAATTACCATTCCAAGGTCATAGCAGTGGGACATTTCAATTAGGGTCCTTTCTGAGAGCAAATTTAAGTGGAAGGGTTCAGAGAAGTACTTAAGAGAAAAAATACTGTTTAATGAAACTGTCATCCTTGATTGAAATTTAGAAATGTAAAAGGTTAACCTGAAATCTCATTGTATGGGGCAAATTTAAAGGTTTTCATTATAATTTTATCTGAACAAAACACATGATGACCAGGCAAAGTATTGACAGATTAAATGGAAATTGTGTGTGCTGGGTTCATGATGCCTGACACCATGTGTCTTACATTATTTCAAAATGTATTGTGTTATTTCCTGATGCCTGTTTACTTGTATGGGTATGAACATTTACTCAGGATTCAAAAGGGGTTGTATTTTATTTTGTCAAAATGATGCAATGAGACTTTCCGTTGTCATTTCCTGTTATGAATTTGATGAATGGCAATGTTTTTTCCCCCCTTTTTGGAGTGTGTGTTGTTTGTATGTGGCAGTGCAGTTTATTATTCTTCCTGTCAATTCTGCAACCAAAACTGACGTCTTTGATTTGTTGACATTATCGCTGTGTTTTCTGTATTGTGCCACAGCTGCAGTACTTTGATATGACCGAGTCGCAGACAATCAGCATCAAAAAGATTATGGCCAATCATAACATAGTCAGTTTGTTGAATGTATTTCTAGCTGTGTATCCACCACACAGACAAACAGGGTTTGTTTTTTTCTTCTGCCCATTAGTCCAGCATTCCCCAGTTCTGATGGACAGTGTCAAGCTGTGTGGAGGTGGAATTTCACCGACAGCTGCTTACATTTTCACTGGACACTGTTTTTTATGTGAAATGCAATAATCTATGAAGATAGATGCAGTCTGCAATGTGTCTGTCCATGGTTTAGCCACTTTGTAAACTTGCAATTATTGTGTTATTTCCAATAACACCCTTTAAATGAGTCATATTTGGTCTGTAAGTACAAAAACTATAATGTGTACTTTGCACATGCCTGAATAATAATTTTCAGTGTTTAATGTAGATGTGGTTGGGACAGGACTGGCTTGGGGGATATCTAAGAATGGCTAGGAATGACCAGAAGAGCACCATTGCATGGTTAGAAGAAATACTATCAATCAGACTCTATACTCAAATTAGTGCTTGATGTAATATCTATATACTATGTATTATCTAAAAGGTGGCTTTCATGGAAATGGTCATAGTGCTCAATGCTGATGGTCAATGTCTATTCTAAAATGTCTAACACACCATTTACTGTACAAATCAAGATTCTGGTCTTAGTTCTAGCCTTGTAAATAAATATGATGTGTAATATTTTTATCCATATGCCAGTGGCAGCCAATAGCACTTATGTAAAGTGTTTGTGCATGCCAGTGGTGGTGGGATGATTATTTGTAGTGTTCAGTCTGATGCATGGCTGGTTGCACATTGCCTTATAGCTCCACACTACAAGCAAATGGTTTAAAGATTGCATGCTATGCGGCTGCTACTTGCAGGATTATCTGTAAAAAAAGGTAGTGGGGACATTACTGCAGTGATAGTATCTGTGACTCTAGTATAAGGTTGTTTCCACATGAGGGCACAGAGTCTATGTTACGGAGCTTGGGAGTGAGAATAAATCCGGAGCTCTCGGCCTTAGTATTTTATCTGGCTGAATTCATTGCATGTGTGATTTAAACAAGATACATCAAACCATCTCCACCATCAGCACATTGAGAATAACCTCTGAGCTTCACTTGACATGTTCTATACACAGTGGAAAACTCCTACAACATCTGTGTTTATGTCGTGTGCAACTGACTTTGCATTGGAGGAAAAGTAAGAAAATAAATGAAATAAAATAGTTTGGATTTTATACTTGACCTACAGGTAAGTAAAACCATTTTAAATGAGTCGGATATTTTATACATGTGCAGTATAATAAAAGCTACTGCTATACCTGTTGCAACCCCCCTTCACACACACAAGTATGCACACATAGCTGGGGTAATTTGTGCCCTTGCTTTACAAGAAGTGTAAGTGCTCTTGTTGTCGTTTTCTTCTTTTTTTTTAATCCAAGTTTTAGCAAAGTTAGAGTTAACAGTGCCAGGCAAGCTGCAGGCTAGTCAGTCACAAAGCTAGTTAATAACTTTAGTTAATTAGGTCAATATAGTGCATCAGAAAGCATTATGTGTTTATGAATGTAGTCATTATGAATGCATTATAATTCACTATAATGACTGTGGGTTTGGTCTTCATACAAAGTGTTTTATAATACACTGTCTGTCTCCAGCCTGCAAATATTAGTTGGTTTTCTGGTACCCATGGATTGTGCTGGTGCCAAGTTTTAGGAAAATAAGGCTCTTTGTGAGATTACATGCTTAATGACAGAAAGAGAAAGAAATCATTGGTCCTAGAGAACTACTGCACAAGACGGATCTTCATGCTGATGCTCTTCAGAGAGTAGTCATAACCCTTCCACTGAGACTCCAACAGCAAAGAGAGTCTTATCAGCCCCCAAACGATAATTCCTATTGGCGTTTGCATGGTGATAATTACTGTACCAGAAAGCCCCCAGGAATTTTCTTGCACAAGTTGTCCATTGCACAGTTATCCTGGTCTTTTTCGAATGTGGTGACAGAAGTAGTTGGTGTTCAGCTAGACTCATCTACATAAAAGTAAAAAATGCATACTATGTCTAAATGCTGCCTGAGCTGAACTTCACTCTAACAAATAAAAAGGTAGTGGTTATAGAAAAGAGGAGTGTTTAGGCAACCTCTTCATACCCTGAGTGTGGCTGGAAAGAAAGGGTCAAAGATGTCCTCCCCTTTGACTAGACTGACAGCTTCCTCTCCAGCTCACCACCCTGCCTCACCCCAGCAGATCTGGACCTGGGACACATATCTGATATACGGCGCATTCCACTTGTTTTATGACAGGTCTTACTGTCTGGCAGGACCAGCTAAGGCTTAGAATCCTGCACAGAGGTCATAGGTGTGTACATGTATATTTATAAATAGTTCACACAAATAGTAACGTGCAAGATATCTGACAGCTTATGTTTCTGGAACATGAAATGTTCATATTGAAAGCCTCCAAACCATCGATATGTTCACCCTCCATGAATCCACACAGTCTGTCACAGTACTACTACACACAAACACACACATTCATTTTATGCTTTTAAGGCTGTGTACTATTTTTATTTCCTTATTTGTTTTAAATTTTTGTATATATCCTATTAGTATGGGGTCAATATATTATGCTGTAAGATGCTGTGGGGTATATGTACATACTGGAATGTTTTTTTTCTTGTTGATAAATGTGTCTGAAAGATCTGTCAAAATGGGCAGATGTCAATATAAAACCATACAGTTTTCCTCTGCTGCTGCTACATCTATGATTACTTGATAATTTGTTGTGCCAGAGGCATTGGTCAGAACTGGAACTGCATTTCTATCAGGGATGATTTGTCTTGTGATATGGCGACTGTCTTATCTAATCTTTATCAGCCAATATCAGGATCAGACTGCATGATAGTTTGACAACCTCTACGATGTGTTTGGTGACTACTACTGTCCTGTTGAACTATTGCTCCAGACCCTATCCACATTTAGGAGTCAGATTAGAGTGTTCTTTTATGATAGAGTGTATAGTATAGGGCTGGACTGACCTCTTCATTTCTTGTCTCCCTTTCCATCTGTACACATCTTGTTCCATTAATGCTTGTTACTTACTGCTGCGTTGGTCCTACTTGTAGCCCACTAAAAATATTGTATTTCTATTCTATTTCTATAATTATGGTTATAATTTCATTATTATTAATATTGCTTCTGTGCATCTCTGTACCCCTCGATTTGAAACACTGAGTGACACAGTGGCGATGAAAGACACCCCTCCCCCCACAGACCAGGTGCTCCATCTGACCACAGATGATGTGAGGAAAACCCTGCTCAGTCAACCCACAGAAAGCTACTGGGCCAGAGAGCATACCTGGCTGTGGCTCAGAGAATGTGCAGACCAACAGGCTGATGGATATCATGGATATCTTCAACATCTTTCTGAACACCACTGTCATCCCTACATGTCTTAAAACCACCACCATTATCCTCATGCCAAAAAAGACTCCAGTGCCCTGTCTCAACGACTACCATCCAGTCACACTCACTCCCACCATTATGAAGTGCTTTGATATGCAGCTTTTGAAATGCATCAAACCCAGTTGCCAGCCTCACTGGACCCACTGCAATTTGTGTATCTTCCCAACCCCTCCACTGATGGAGGGGTTGGGACAACCATTCACCTGGCCCTCACCATCTTCAAAAGAGACACTTATGTCAGACTGCTGTTCATAGACTTCAGCTCAGCATTCAACACCACCATTCCTCAGCAGCTGATGGGGAAGCTGAGCCAGCTGAGTCTAAACACCACTCTCTGCAACTGGATGCTAGACTTCTTGACGAGGAGACCCAAGGCAGTCTGGATTGGGAACAAGAGCTCCAACACCACAGTGCTGAATGCAGGAGCCCTTCAAGGTTGCATGCTCAACCCCTTGCTTTTCATGGCTGTACTGCAGCGTACAGCTCAAACAACATCATCAAGTTTGCTGATGATAAAACCGTGGTGGATTTGATTAGTGGAGAGGACAAGGTCTTGTACAGAAAGGAGGTGGAACAACTCAATGACTGGTGTGCCACAAACAACCTGTCCCTCAATGTGGACTAAACAAAATAAGTCATTGTTGACTTTAGAAGAGCTCAACATGTGCACACCCCACTGACCATCAACATCTCCTGTGTGGAGATTGTCCAAAGCTCCAAGTTCCTGGGTGTCTACATCACAGCAGCATCACATGAACATACATACATACATACATACATATACACTAGTCTGTACGTCCTAGTTTGTTACACTCTGTCTGTAGTTTATTGTCAGATCATCTGAACTGTATTTTGTGTTGTAATTTGCGTACACTTTAATGTACTTTATTATGTAGTTGACTTGACTTGACAATTGTGGTTGTAACACACGACCAAGTAACAGATGCCCTATTACCTGTACATCCCGTGTTAGGAATGTGACTGTACTTATGCACTCACATAGACCTGGTTCAGTTTTGTGTGGCTTTTAATACATGGCTCCCAGGACAGTTGCCAATAATTTGTGTGCACCAAAATTGGGCACACTACAATTTGCATGAACGAATTATATGAATGATCAGAAAATAGAAAAAAGACACAATATTTTGCACAGAGCCAGATTTTTTTTATTGAGAATGCAAAAAACTGTGCACACTTGTAGCAACCATTATAAGACAAAAACAAGAAATCAACTAATATCAAATGAGTGTTATTGTCTAAAAATACAGGTGAATAAATATACATGTTTCTTGAGAATTTCTTTATTTCCAATGCTGTTACTTATGATCCCTTATAGACTACAGGTTGTACTTTGGTGTAAAGTATATTTGTTGTTACACACCCACATTTCCACATATGGATGCATAACATGTGAAAAAAAACTTTACTTTCATCTGTTTTTCTGTAGTCAGAAAAGACAAACCACTTCTCCTCATTAACCACCCAGAACAACAAGAGCTTTTGTTATTGCATGTATTTATTCATCTGCATTGCATAAAAAAGGCCCTCAAATCATTATATGATGCACTCTTATTGGATGCACACTTCTCTAATGGTTTAGACACCTAAAAGTGCTAAGTGTTCAAGTTGCAAACATTAACACAACAACAGCTGCAAGTAAGTGTGCTGGGTAAGTGTGATTAACAATATAAGAGCTTATACAAGATACAAGGTGAGAAAGGGTGTGGACCTGGGCAAGAGATGTGGTGAACAGTCAGTTGATAGCCTGGGCTAGAATTGGTATGAAAGTCAGATTGACAATGCATAATAAAACCCCATAAGAGCCTGTGATGGACCCTTCATACTTCACACTTCTGTGTGGCCCAGATAAATAGTCTGACAGATCCATCAAGAGTGATGCAATGCTTACCATGTCCCTCAACAATGTGTCCAAGAACGACTGATAGAGCGCTTTCACTGGCTGGTGAAATGATACATGTATGTGTGACATCCACATTCACTAGAATACACAGTTTCAGTGTAATGGGTCTTATCATTTATTTGAATCCTAAATTAAATAAAGCAAAATATTATGGCCCCTTATTAAAAGAAAATCTGTTGAGTTTACAGGCTGTTCTAGAGGATGTCATTTTGGTGATAGTAAATATGAAAATGCTTGACACAAAGTAACCCTGTGGAAAGCACTGAGGCTGTAATGTCAAGTAGAACAATAAAAACACTTACATACGGTTATACTATGAACACTATTCTTGATTTATAAAACTCTCACTGAATATCTTAGTTTCAAATCTGACAAAGTGAAAGTCAAACAAATGTGTGATGTTATTTATTTTTATTTATTTTAGAAAAATCACTTCTTAGCAAGATAATCACCCTTAAACTGGCTCATAATAGCTGCTTTGCACCTTTGTACACTTTCCTTTAGATGCTTGACGGTAAGCTGAAAAACTTTTTCATTTGTCCCTGACACCTTTTAAAAATGAGTTGTCTTTTTTGTCCTCAAGACAATGGTAATTGCAAAACATTTCATTTGTATACCCAGGGCTTGTTCCAAAGCTGCCACGCCAGCACTTCAGAAAACAAATATCCAGTCATGCTAACCAGCCACCAGTCTCTGATGAGAGGTGGATAGGTCTCTTTCATCTGTGCCACAGTGTAAAAATTAGTCTATGGAGTGGTTATTAATTTCCATTCTACAGCCAGTGCCCTTGTTTGTCTGAGAAAGACAAAGACCGCCTGAGTACATGGTGTCTACAGCTTCCCTCATCCTTCTGTTGTGCTCCCCCTATTTCATCCTGCCCTCTTCAATATCACCCTCCCCTCACTCTCCAGGCCCCCATCCAATCCTCATTCCTGAGATGTTGTGGTGTCTGTGACACCATCAGCCATGTGCGAAGGGTCATTAGCACAGCCATCATTAAATAAATGAAATCAATCCCAAAAACAGCTGGCTCCTGGGGAGGGAGGGGGATTTGGGAATATACCGGGAGGTTCAGGCAGAAAATATTGATGGGGATGCTGTTGTGATGTGAGTGTGTGTGTGTTCATGTATATATGTGTACGTGCGTGTGCATGTGTGGTCGGTTGGTGGTGGAAGGCCTCATATCATGAGCTTTAGATTGTTCTCGATCTTCGCCACAGTAATTATGATGTAAGTGGAACAACAGCGTGAGGTGTGTGTGTGGTAATTAACCCCAGGCAGCTGAGAAATGAGTCTAATGAGGAGAGCGGGACGTTGAATCTGTTCAATCAATCCTTTCTCTCTCCTCTGGAGCATTTAAATGTATCAGTGACCTTGTAATGGTTAACTGCGACACACATTTGAACCCATTTAGCACATCACCGTCTCTTCATTTATTTTTCTTTCCAGTTTTTGTCATTTCGAAGGGGGCTCAAGGAGTATGGTTTGACTTTGTGTTGTGAGAGTTTATCGCTTGTTTAATCCTACAGTGTATGAAACAAAAATGTCAGTGTAGTTAGTCACTGGTGCTCATCTTTACGTCAAATTAGTACAACAAACTAATGAAGCCTTCAAAATGTTGGTGCATGATTAACATGTAAATGTATTATTAATTTAAGAACTAAATTTCAAACAGACGAGGGTAATAGTGTGAATCAAACATTAGGGGCCATTGAATGAATGCCATTACACCAATAGTATTACCATCTCAACTAAACAGCAATAAAATTTGGTCAGTGTTATTGCATTGTATCAGTGACAATCTTCAATATAATTAAAAAGTTATATTAATTAAACAACCATTTTTTTGCAATTAAACTGGAGTAATTGGAAATAACAGAACACAAGACAATGCGTATAAGTTTGCTGAAAGAATGTCATTTTAATGTTTACGGAGAAAATGTATTTCAAGGGTGGTGTTAATTGTATGAAAATAAATAACACTTATGCATTGGGATTAGTCACGTAACAACTTGCTAAATATGTTTGGTTTGATTTGTATGATAGAACATATTGTACAGTCCTTATTACTTGATAGAAATTGTTCAAAAGAACTCAGAAGCAAGAGAAATGTTGGGTGTCTGTATGCAGTTTGCCTATATTTTCTATAAGATTACCAAGAGTACCAAAGTATCATCCCTGCTCATAACGACAATATGGAAATCTGCTCGTTAGCTATTGCATTAGTAATAATTTGTGTTATAAGATGTGTAAGTGTATGAGTGATACTGTTCTGGTACTGCTTTTTAGACATGTATAAGTGATTTAGTTTTTCTGTTTTTCACAATATCTCAGAGGTTAACAATATTGATTACAGTGGGGAGAGAGGAACAGACATATTAGATGGTTAATTTACTGTCCAGTGAATGTACTGGGAGGGTTGTGGATGTTTTGCCTATGATGCATGCCAGAAAAAGAGATTCAGGGTCAGATCCAGGTCTGGCTATGTCTCATATGGAGCAGAGGTCATGGGGGTGAGCCACATGATTCAACACCCTGTGGAGGGGATGGCACATTAATCAGTTTAGTAACATAATCTGTCACAAATGGGGGTGTATACTGCAGCCAAACTCATGACTAAAGGCGCTATTAGCAATGCCAATCAGAGCAGTGTGTTCACTCATATAACCAGGCCAACCTGCCAAATTACAAGGCTCGTTCAGACAGAAAGACAGCATCAATATAATTGGAAATTCTGACTGGAAACCTGTTATTTTTAGGAGTGGTAATGCTGTGAGACATACTGTGACTGAGTAGACTGAGTTGATGATGTAGAACATCCGATAGCAGAACTACAGAGAAGTATTTGGCCAGTTTTGTTTGGCTCTGTACTCCAGAACATTGGATTTGAATGACAAAATGACTATGTTGTTAAAGTACACCAACTTTCAGCTTTAATTTGAAGTTGAATCCACACCTGATTAATCATGTAAATGCAACGACTACAATCCAAACACATTCCTCACTGAATAAGAATGTAAAACCACCTCAAATGCCCTTGAAGCAGAAAGTCAGCACAGCTTTATCCTCAATGTTATTGTTTCTGTTAAAATACAGCTTGTTTAAGTACTGACCTAATGCACTGAAAGATATGTCACTGTCGGCAAGTATATGTCATGTAGCTCCTTTTAATTATCACCGCAACTACACGATCTGTGCTCAACACGTAAGAGTCAGTAAGAATCAATACTTGGACATGTCTTTACAAGGTTTCTAATGATGGCAAAGAGCTTGCAGTCCACGAGGGCCAAGGTATGGATAATTTGGTTAGAAAGGTTATGCTCTGATTTGTTTGTTTGGCTGCACAATCTGCACTGTCAGTCTTTACCAATGACAGACTTCAGCTTGCACCTCAATCCTGAAAGAGTTTGATTTCCACCAGTTGTGTTTGATGCTGCTGGCTGCACTATTTTAAAATTCTTGGTTTTACATTTTGATATGTTGTGTTGTGAAGCACTTCTTTATTGAGAGTTTTTTTTTCTTTATACTCATTGGATTGAATGGCTGAGTATGTTTGCATATTTTTGTTTAAAAAAAAAATGATGACTCATTCTCATCAGTATTACTGCAATTTGAATAGGATTATTTTGTCATGATATTTTTAACACTGACCAGCTGCATTTTCTTTTGCCCCCTTCCCCAAAAAAAAAAAAAAAAAAAAAATGATTCCACAAGATTGAAGAAAACAAAAGAGTGTTATCCCTGAAGGCAAGATGGGCAGATCTTTCATTCCTACAGAGGACTGTTATAAATACATTTGTAACACCCAGACTTGAACTGTTTATAGGCTTTAAGTGCAAATTGCTCAACAAAGGAACTATGGAAAGTCTTTAAAAACACCTGTGTCTCATCAGAGATGTTCCAGTTCGATTTATTATGAAGCATGTACTCAGATCTTCTAAGATATATATATATATATATTTCTTACTAATCTAATAATTATTATATCCTATATATATATATATATATATATATATATATTGAATTCCCAGTGGTCAAAAACATGCAAAATAAATAAATAAATAAAAATAGGATGGTATCACAAAACAACAAAAACGTCCACACATATGTATTAGCCAATTAAATTATGTAACAAAACAAAACAAAACAAATCAAAACACCAAGAACAGTGATAAACTGTGATTTAAAAAAACACCTATAATTATATTTTTGGGACACATATCAATTTGCATTTTCCAAATGATCAAAAGCAGATTTAGCCAAAAAGGCCAAACAAGCTGTTTGTGATCTCTGGCTCTGTATGGGCGTGCCCTTTGCTCCCAACAGGTATAAAAACAAGACAAGCTACATTTATGTTCAGCATACATAGTGTCAATCCACCCAGTGGGTCTTAACATTAGCACTGATCTGATTCGTTTGGGTCCCATTCTTGAGGGGCTGACATGAGTCCTGTGCAGAATTTTTAACTGTGTGTACTGTGCTTATTCTTCCCACTAGTGTTGATTTTTATTGTGGGTATATAGGCCAGAAAGTGTTTCTCAGCAATTAACAATGCTTACTCTTCATTGAATTACTGCCACAGTATTATTTTTAGCATTTGAGAAAGTGTTTTAGATGTGCATATAGTAATGACTTTGCAAGTTCAGTTCTTTCTGATTTTATACCAAAGGATGACAAGATGTTACAATTAAATCAAATATTGTGTAGCTTGTGTTGATAAATATGTATTCTCTCTATGCTTTGTGTCCTGCTGCCTTGGGCCCTGGCAGAGATATTCTTTTTAATTAATGACCCTGAGATTATTTTCCTTCTACAAACATAAAAAACATTTTGTTTAAGTCATCAAACCAATATTTGGCTATTCTGAGCACTACAGAGGAAAATAACTTATTTTCAGCGCCTCGTCCTTCAAGCTCCCACTCATTGTGTTTTTGCTTCTCATTCAGAGTCTGTATCCATTTCCACTTCAGCTGAGGTCTGTTCCTTACATACCGTCTGTGCCAGTTCACATTTTAGTACCTGACCTGAAACCTGTGTCATAGTGTGAGCCTGTCTTTTTTGTCCCTCAGCCAAAGGCTGTCCCCCAGTCCATGTCTATTCCTGAGCTTTTATCTGTCTCACTGTCAGAACAAGCTTCTGCCTTTTTCCTAGCTTGACTTTTGTAAGCTTCTGCTCAAGTCTGTTATCCTCAGAACTTGGCCCATGTCAATTTATCTTAATTCTTAGCCTGATCCCTGTATTGTACTTCCCACCTCCCAAGCCTAGTCTTCCAGCATCCAGTCCCTTTGAGTGTGATGGGCCTGTTCTCAGTCTGCCCCCTTAATTTTGGGTAGACTGTTGTCTGGTTGCATACATTGACTTTTGTGGTCCTGTCTGTTTTCCCTAAGCCATCATCCTAAGTGTTTCCACCCATCTCTCCAACATCTGGGCCACACTCTGAGCAGTTTCTCCTGTCCCCTTGGCTGCCTTCCCGTGCTGTCCCACCACTGTTCCCACTGCCTGAGTAGTTCTGTCCTGCCAGTTACCAGTGCCCAGGCAGACCCCCTGAGCAGTCCAGCCTGTTTCTCCAGTCCAGTGATCATCCTTCTGGCATCTCTTACCGCATCCCTGCTCCCTGTTACCACATCTGGCAATGCATTTAGTTGTCAACCTGGGACCTGCCTCTTCCCAACCCTAACCACTACTCCACAGAGCATAGATAGGATTGTTGTCTTATCACCATACTGTTAGGATTACAATATGCAACCACTATTACGACTACTGGCAGAAATCCCAACTTCACATGAATGAATAAAATCAGTTTGAGCCAAGAGAGTATTTGTCAAAACCATACAGCCTATTTGTTTCAGCCATATCCAGTAACATTTTTCTACTTTACTAAGTACTGATACTAATTATTTTCGTTGCTAAGATTCTGAAAACATTATCAGCATTTGTATTGCTAGTTTAAATCACTGACTGCACAATCCATCCATCGATTATCTCTATCCTCATCAGGGCCATGGTGGGGCTGAAGCCTATCCCAGCTGACTTTAGGTGAGAGGCAGGGTACACCCTGGAGAAGTCGCCAGTTCATCACAGGGCTCATGGAGACAAACAACAATTCACACTCACATTCACACAATTGACGTGACTAGATACAGATGGACTGCAAGCTAACATAACTAACATCAAAGAGGAGAAAAACACCTGACTTCTGTTCCCATAATTCACTCTTATGGTTTTTCTTTTTCTATTTGTGATCACAAAGATAGTTCTACTTCATCCTATCACTGAAGTTGTAATTTCACACCCACATAATTTGCTGAACATTTTGCAACTTGCATAGTGAGCATATAGGTCTACTTGGCTCTACATAATGACAGGAGAAGGTAGACTTACAACCCGGGCCCAATTTAGTACATTGGTCATAGCCACACAAATTCTAGATTGTATAATAGTCCCTTTTTATGCTGTGAAGAGAGCAGAGAAAGTGGAGCAGTGAATGTATTCAAGAATGTATAAATGCAAATGGGTTTTTCCCCCAAATGAAAACAAGAAAAAACCCAGATGAAAACAAGAAAAAACAAACACCTTAATATCACAAGCATTTACAACAGGTTCTTTCATATATTAATTACCTAAGGAGGTGGGCTTTGCATTGGTAAATGACACCTCTGGTTTCCCCCTAAGGGTGGAGCTGACAGATGAAGGAGCGATTAAGATGGAAAATCTTGACGTCGCCATTCTCTGATGCTGAGGATCATTGCTGGTGACAGGCAGGGTTGTTCCACACTCACACAACTTGAAACAGTTGCCACAGGCTATATACACCTCATCAGTCTTCACCTGTCCAAATCAGTTTCAGCGTCAAACTAGTTAGGATCAGGCATCTTGCCAAATGCTCCACTGCAAAGACAGAAATTTTGTGCTTAGAATGATGTACGAATCTCAGACATTTAGTTTGAACAAAAAGATAGTAAAGGTGGCCTATAAATCCTAGTGCAAGCACCAGTCATCATATCAGCTAGATATTTTAAGACGTCAGCAGGCTATTTTTGTTATTTTGTCAACTCATTTGAAATCATATTCAACCAAAAAGGCACTAATGTTTATATTCACTGCCATGATAATATATTTGTTCTCCAACAAAACTACTTGTAAGAAAGCTCCAGTGTCCTGTTTGAGACTTGCATTACTCATGTCATTCCCTAGTCACTGACTGTAAAAGAAACAGCAAGCTTCTCTGATTTTGATCTAGTGTCAGTGTAAAGACCTGTTTGAAGTTGACAAATCAGCTCTAACGTAACCCTCCTTCAGCATGGAGCGTAGCTCATTAGCAGAGAAACTGCTTACCTGAACTGACTGAACTGACACCCAAAATGCCATATTTACAATATTTAATATCAACACTTGGAGGTAAACCACTTAAACTATGTTGAAATGGTTGGCTTGACTGGTGGAAAGAAAGAAAAAATTGCAGGTTCTTTATAGACACTGGATGAATAAATAAATCTGAAAGTGAAACAGTGGGTTAAATTTGATCTGTTCTTTCACCACCACCCAAAGAAATGTATCTAGCATAGCTGCATATAGTTCAAGTGGAAGTGGATGATCTTTTTAATGCTGACAGTTTGACTTTTATATGATTAGGAGAAGAATGTCAGGACAACTGTGCAGTTCAGAAGGAATCAAAGAACTGCCTTATAGCGAATTAACTTTAAAACATGCTATGCCACTGCTGTCCAAATTGTTAATTTGTTCCACTTTGTGCTGTCACAGTGGCCTTTTAGCAAGACATATCCATGTAAACACAACTTAAAAACTTAAAACAAAAAGTCATCATTTAAGCTAAATAGATGTGCTGTATGTATTTTATTTCTTCTTGAAACATAAGCAAAGCCAATCTCATGAATTGTTTAAAACCTGTTTTCTTCTCCCCTGTCTTTTAGTGGCTTGCTACCAAAATTGAGTTAACACCACAAGCTGTCAGTCAGGAGAATATCATGGAATCACGGGACATAGTCCTCATCTGCATCTAGGCTGTGTTTGAATAGTGTTTTTGCTTAGGAAGGTTCCAAACTCAGTGAAATGGATTCTCTAAACGCTGAGAAAAGGTGCCTCAGTGATTCTTATTTCTTATCTTTGGGATACGATACACTCGAGCATCATTTACCATAGAAAATAAAATAATGCCATCCAACATTTTTTTTTTTTTCCAGCAGCGGCATTTAAAGCAGTGCAACACTTTAGTTTCACCATGGCAGAACTGGTGAAACTGCAGTGGAAACACATGAAAAGTGCCAGAATACTTCACACATGCAGAGGAGACAAACTGGCATCTATGAGACAAAGTACCACACAGTGGTGGACCACAAGACAAAATGGGGACCTTCAGTCACAGTCAATTTTTTCCCAAATCTTGATATTTTGAATACAAAACAAACTTAGCAGTCACACAAAAAGTTTTAATCCTAAACAGGCAAGCACCAAGGGTTGAAACAGTATTTTCAGTATAATGTATTCCAAAAAACAGTGCTTTTCATTTACAGCATTTGTTCTCCGAAGGAAAAATTCTGTTTCACTCACAGCCAGGCTTTTACCAGACTTATAAATGTGTTTTATGAATGCATGCATGTTTATATTTAGGTGGATATGTGAGGCAAACTAAGGGATTAACACACAATATAATAATGTTCAAACAAAAATCATCCCAGACGGCCACTAAGTACAACAGTACAATAATTAGATTTACCACATTTTGTATCTCAAAGCATCCCTAAGCAGTTTTATTTCAGTATTTTTAGTACAGCTATGGGAGGATTAAATGTACTCTAGTTTTCTAAATCATCCTAAACAGCTGCCACTTTTCTTCAAAATGTGATCTTTAGCTGATCATTTAACCTTGATTACAGTCAAGCAACCGTGTTTGGAAATGTAGATGTGTCTCAGGAGATTCATCTTTAAAGATTCATCTTAACGGGAGTGCTAAGTCAGTGTGAGCCAGTTGAGCTTCGTGTTTTTCACAGATTTATCGGAAGGGGTCCAATAAAACTCACTTTTTTGAGGATTCTGTGAATAACTGATTTTTTAGACTGAGCAGGCACTGTGTAAAAATATAGTCTTAATACCGATAAGATTAAGATAATAATAACTGTCCAATATGTAGTGGACAGTGGATTAACCTCCAGTACCTGATTTGCAGCAGATCTTGCACATCCAATCAATGAAGAGGAAAAGAGAGTAAGGATGAGTCAATTTGGGCTATTGCATTTCAGTTAATCATGAGTCTCACATATATGTGCAGCAGTCATGTTAATTTGAAAAGAAATATATAACTTAAAATAAAACCTAAAATTATTGGCTGGGTCCCAGCATCATAACCACCGTTCCCTGTAAGATTAAGATTTATTAGGCACACTGAGTACTAGGTACCAGGTGCCCCCTTAATTCCTCAGCCAGCACACATACAAACACATTTTCTTTCAGAACATCCTGATCTCTTTGAGGAATCATTTCAACAAAGTGCTGGAAACCTTTCAAGAGATCTGAGTCCGGGATGACTTCATAGCTTTTTGGCGGCACCTTCACAGACAGAGATAGACACTATGAGAGATTTACAGGATGATTCAACAACTGTTGAAAAGCCAGATGGAGAAAGAGGGGGCACTGTTCTATTAATGAAAGTGGATGAGAGAAAGTGCTTACTACCTATGAACACTACATTTTTATGAGGAGATTGTCAAAGATGCCATAAATCAACTCACAAACATTTAAATTCAGAGTTGGACTTGTTGCACGCAGGAAAGATCACCAAAAATGGTGAATTTCTCTTCATGAAGCATGTTAAAATAGCATCAATCCTATCAAAAATCCACCATTGATAACGAGTAAAATGTTTGAAAACAAAATGTAATTTAGACTTTTAGTGAACACATGGACTGCAAAGGTTGCAAATACTATCTTTTTCAATCGCATAATAAATGTAATGATACAATATATTGAAAAGCAATATTCAACTTTTTTTAATAATGAGAGGTGACACCAAAGGACTGACAATTTTAACTCACCGTTCTACATTTATGAATTCCCCCTCATTTTCTGTCACATCTGAATTTGCTTCACATTGCTTTGTATGCCTGAAGAGACTAGAGACAAAAGAAGTTCCTCTCATTTTTGATTTTGTCTTTTGACCATGTATAATCACTTTTTAATCAACTTTTCTTAGCTCATGCAAGCCCACAGGGGTGGCCCAAAACACTAGTGGCTTATATCATCGGCACCACACAAAAGCATGTGTGCACACTTCAAAAGATATAAAGGCTGCACACTTCAGATCATTGTTTATCTTCTATCTTGTTTGTGATATTTAGTCACCAAGAGTAATGTGTGAGTCAGCCTCTTTGAACCTGATCTTCATGACCCACTTCATGAGCCAAAACCAGCCTCTGTTAATATCCCATAAGACTTCTGTTACAGTTGCTTCTACAACATGATATAATTCCAGAAAGAAGTCTGTAATTATAATGACAAAGCAATGCTCTTTACACATCATTATGTGTGCTTCTTTAGCGTGGGTCTTCCACTTCTTACATGATATTAGTGTGGTGCTTGAGTTAAATTGTTGTTATGAATAAAACACTTTTTGGTTGTAGAAAGACATTTAATGTTACATTTATTACCTTCCAGTGAGAGTATCCAACAACTACTGCCAAAATAAATGCCAGAGATTATCCACAAAATCCCTAATAAATTGATATGTTTATTAGTTGTTTGCTTCTCTCTCCTTATCAAGAGAAAGAAGTCTCAAACAGAGACAGGCAGAGACATTGATTTGGAGGATTTCGCATCAACTTACAGTTAACATTTGTAAATGCAATCCTGTGCAATAGCCATGCAATAAGTACTGCTTTTGTGGTTTATAAAATTATTTTGTTGATGAGAATGTGTCAGAGAGGTGTTGATTCAACTGTGTGGTGAACTCCTAGGTTGTAGATGTGGTGTTGTATTGCAAGACTTTCCAGTCAAAATTGAGTAAAATAAACACCAAAAACACATGCTGATCAAAAGTACAGGAGTGCACATTCAAAAGGCACCGAGGGTTTGCCCCAGAGTTTGCATAAAACATTAAACAAACACTTCTGGGAAACATTAAATCATTTCAGCAAAAACAAAACAAAAAAAAACACCATGATAATTCTTATTCAGAGAGGAGGAAAAGGTGATGAATGAACAAGGTATAAACTCAATGATGAAAATGTCCAATCTGTTCATTAAAAGCTCATTTACTCCGTAAAAGAAAATGAGTTAGGGTCATTCATGGTCTGCCAGGCAATTCAGTGACAAAGAGAAGACAGAACATTCAACCTTTACAGAGTAGGTCTGTTTTAAATGTCTTAATTAAGAGAAAAATACACCATTGGAATCTCTTAATCTCTGAAATATCATCTATTTGTTCAGTGCATTCCAGGAGTATTTGGTGATGAATGCTGTAATTTTGCTGCACTCTTAACACTGCACTCTTAAGTGAAAAATACTGAAAATAACTAGACAGGTGAGATTTACTAAGAACTATAAATTGTGTAAACATTCCAGTAACTAAAGATCAGTACATATATACTCATATCAGTACACTATATTGTGATCTCCAAGGAAATTCAGTGACCTTGACTTGGCTATAAGAGCTTTGAACTAATGCTTCACCAACAGAACCCGAAAGCCAAGGCTACAGGCAAGGCAGCTCTTTACATTTAATTGCATCGAGTAACATTTGATTAGTTTCTGATGGTGATCTATGTCATGCATTTACATCATGAAACAATTTATGGTTTTCAGCCAGAAAAGTTATGTTGCTTTCATATGCATTAGGACAGTTTTTTCTCAAGCAAGCAAACAAAAGGCACAAAGAAAATGTGTACAGGTGGAAGAGGTGCTGATTAAGCTCCTAATTTTAAAATATTTTGCCACCTTCCATTGCTAGAAAACAGAGTTCATCAAATTGTTGATAGATGGTTGGTAAAATATATATCGTATTAAATTAAGGGCAGAGAATAAAGAGTGTATGTATGTGTGGTGAAAGTTATCTCAATAGCAAGAATTCTTAAAAAACAAAAAGAAACTCAACATCTTGTTTCTTTTCTTTTATATGGAGAAGGCAAATCAAAAAGTCTGTTTGCTCATTCAACACCAAACTACCCTTTCACTGCGAGTTTACATTTTGTTCAGACATTCACAGACATTCCTGGCACATGGATTTTATTGTTTTCTGTACTTGCTTTACAGAAGATGTATTGTTGCCACCTTTTATTAGCAGGATTTTAAAGCAATTTTGAAAATGTATAAAAACTCATTGTTCACCAAGGTTTTATGGAAGTACTTTCCAAGATTTGGTGTGTGATGCATGCAGTGACCATCCTGTGACCATCCTCCCTTCTTTATAAGAATGGATGTGGTGTTATGTAAGGATCAAGCATAGATAAAGAGGCAGAGCGCTAGAAGCTCAAACATGAATCCTTCGGGGCATTTAAAACTGACAGTTTAGTCCAAATCCATGAGTAGTTGACCTAACCTAAATGTTTTTGAATTCATATTTTTTTTCAAACTAACATGGACCAAGAAACTGTATATTGAACCTATACAAACTCACCCATGGCTGCACTAAGATCGTATGAGCTTAGGTTTCTTCAGAAGATTGTGGTATAACAAACATTGTCAAGTGAATACAGTATTTAGATAGATAGATAGATAGATAGATAGATAGATAGATAGATAGATATGGAAATCATGCCTCGATCGATCTATCGATTGATCGAGGCATGATTTCCATATTGGACTATCTCCTCCTGATTGACATATTGTAAATGGCCAACATTCAGTGCCAAACCAACAAGTACTGTGTATGTGAAGGTTAAGATGATGAATGACTGCATAACACATGTGACCTTCATGCAGGGAGACCAAAGTTTACATCCTGCCAGACGAAAGAAACGTTTGCTTTTCTATTAACCAAAAACAAAATATTTTGGTTATGGGTAAGTGTTTAAGTTGCAGAAGTTTAACCATAACTTTACTATAGTTTATTTGCCATAAATACACATGCTTTAACTATACCATAGTTTCCATCCACCTCTGGACATAAAACCAGCTGTCATTGAACATATTCTTAGGCTTTACTGAATCATCAAATATAGATCTTTTCAGGCAACAGGGTCCGGGTAATCTTTGAAATAACAAGTTCTTGATTGCAGACAGAAGTAGACAAAAGCAAGCTACATGTTTTTACATTGGTGACTGTCGCTTATGCCGGATGAAATGACCACTGATATTGGCAGGATTGATGAGCTTCAACTCCCTAGCTGTCTCTTGCTATTAAAATCAGAATCCAGGCAGGGCCTTAAATAATTGATTGATACTTTACTTGATAGCCACATATATAGGTGCCTGGTTATGTCTTATAATGGGGGAGGGTTGTCAAGGTGTAATTTTAAACGAATTTCCTACATTTCTTTGACACCTAACCTCTTGGATTGAGTCTAGGAACAGTTACCTGCTGTGTGTTTACCCTCAACAACATCCCAAATAATAATAAAAAAAATAACATAATACATACATTAGCTGTGATGGGTAGACCTCAGATGCTCCCCTGGGAAGAACATTTTAGTACATTTCAAAGTTAAATGTATCAAATTGGTGCACTTTGAGAGTAAAGTAAGAGGTTAGATCTATGAAGAACTTTGTGCTCTTGTAAATAATTTCATCATAAACACATTGGTTGTATAGATATGAAAGGTAATGGAAAAGTAAAAGAAGAAAATTGACTTGAGCGAAGGTGTTTACCTGTACTTTAATGGTTTATTTTTTAGAAAATAGAAAATATACTGGATGAGGAAGGGACGTTGCTGTTTATTTAAGTCTGCAGTGGAAAATGCAATTCTTTTGCCAAAAATAGACCTATAATGGCCAAAACATTGTTTTGTTTTTTGAGCCAGAGCAAAATGAAGAACTTGATGGGTGCTCGCAGGACATCATTTATCATCTTGAAACTTGTTCCATTATGTACATTGAAAATTGTGTAAATTGTGTTTGGCTTTGTGGATAACTACAGGGGACACTGTAATGGTTGCAGAGTGGTTGCAGTGATGGGTTCAACTGAACCGACTCAAAGGGTGGTCCAATGAAGTCAGATTTCGGTTTTCAGTTGCTGAATATAGTTAACTTATTCTTGATATAAGCTGCTTAAATATATATACCCAACTGTATTATCTTGAGTTTGAAAAAGAAAACGTTGGATAGCAAAACCAAAACTTTGTTCCCCCCAAGTGAAGAATACAAATGCAGTTGCTCCATTTGCTTAACTTGCTCCACTGCTTGGGTGCCTATGGCTACATATATGATTAAATTCTAACTCAAAGCTGTGTATTGTTGCAAAAAAGTCAAAATGTATGACTGGAAAAATGCTGTTTGAGGGGATTTAGTGAATGCTCAATTAATATATTTGTTATTTTTGAATGTCATAGAGGAACTTAGGTGATAAACCCAAAAATCAAAAGATACGTGATCAGACTCTACCTAGTTGTGAATCTATCTTTATCACTGAGATCATTGTCTACCAAGCTGATCTGATGTATAACATTAAGAGAAAGGGATTTTTGTCATTCAAGACAGAAACACACCACAAAACTCCTCGGGTTGAACCACAGCTGAAATTCAATCAGAATAACTCAGTCTGGTTTTTGAGAACTGTTCCAGTCCTTTCGAGATAAGCTGGCGACTCATGAAGGCCACACTTTGAAGCAGTTTGGCCCACAGGCTTTCATCTTCACCTGACTGGTGATTTATCATCACCTCACAGACCAGAAAGCAGTACCCCTCCCTCAAGGTAACAAAGAAAACACACATAGAAACTTGCCACTGTAGGTTAGCAGCGTCTATATATATATATAGTGCTTAGGGGAGGGTAGACAGAATTTTTTGAGCATTGGGGAAGGCCTGTTTTTGTCCTCTAGATTTATATTTTATTTCATCTTTTCTTTGCAAAGTTGTTGGTATTTTCCCAATCTTGTTGTCACATGGATCCAGGCACTTGTATTCATTCATATGCTTGCCCTAATAGCATAAAGGTTGCATGAAGTGGAATATAAATCAGAGGATTAGGTGATTAATCATTATCCTATTATCCAATGACATTACTCTTTTCAAAACTTTTAGTGAGACAGTGGTGCTTAACAAAAACGTCTTGCCAAATGGAAAAGAGCACATGCAGGCAGGGGTTGCTTTATGTGTGTTTTATATTGTTTGTTTAGCCGCAGCTTATGTTATGTCTTGCACAAAACTTCCTCCAATATAGTCACACCAAAGTATGTAGGCAAATATACACAATGGAACTCTGTGGCAGCATCACATTTTGTCTTGCCTAGACATGATAGTGTCACATTTTCAGCACTAATAAATATGGAACGTCCTGGTACACTTTTAAAGCTTGCTAAGTTCGCAGCCTGGTTAGCTTTAATCCTCAAAATATCACCTGGTATATTCCATACCTGACATAAGTTAACTTACTTTACACAAGTCAACATTGAGGTTTGGTTTCGCATAGCAGTCTTCTCAGTGAAAGGCCTGTGTTTGTTTGACTCATGCATCCACTCCACCTTTCTTCACATATGGACTTCCTTCATATTGGACCTTCATGCACATGTGCACTTTTCGTGTCTAGGTGAGGCGAAACATGACACTGAGAATGTATCCTGTAGCAGATTGGTGCATCTGTTGCATCTATGGCATTAGGCTGGGCTATCCAAAAACAACAGTATAACATATGAGTGACATACTGTGATCAACATGTCAAGTGTAGTACATTCAACTGGCCTTACCAAACAGCAGGGTTGCATGCCCCTGGCAAGACATTGGCTTGATGAAACTTTCTCAAAGACCAAAATACACTCTGTGTTAGCAAAGGAAAAGCTAAGTATAGCTCAAGAATAAAATCGCCCATCAAACACTTTGATGCTTGAACCTGTCTAAACTGGATTGGAAAAGCTATTAACTACAAGGTACATATTTGACTTGAGGTTTGATGATGTTTGACTTGGAGATATAGTTTGACATTGTGGAAGAAGACAGGATAATAAATCAAGAGATGAAGAATAAGAGATAATAACAACATGTGTCAGCGATGAATAAATGATTATATAAATACATAAACATATAAAACCTAACCCTGTGAAGTGGACTGAAGGCAAAGATGAAAGTGAGGAGGAAGAGGTCATGTCAAAACTCGTAATCCATCCATAAATCGATACCTCTACCATCATGCTACATATGTAAGAAACTATTTTCATTGAATCACTTTGATACAGACAGAGACAGACAGACAGAGAGAGAGAGAGAGAGATCAAAGTGAACAACAAAAAAATGGAGAAAAAAAAAACATGTATCAAAAAGATTATATAGAGGACTGTCAAAAACAACATGTATCTCCAGGAGTTATGTTGCTTCTGTTGAATTCCGGCATGAAATAGGAAGGGAGAAAGATTACAACTGTGAAGCCAAGGTTTCTAGAGAGACATATATGAAATACAATACACCAACGTCTAAAAAATGTACACTTTGAACCAAAAAATGATTATGTCAGTGATTCAATTTATTAATTTGAGCACAGGGCTTTACTGTGCTCAAATGAATGTGCTTCAAATGTGCTTTACTAACACATGACGCATGATAAGAGTGACTTTTTTAACCCTTTCATGATCAACAATGCTGAGCTAGATTTTCCCTCCAGCTGCCACTTATTCTGTTATTCTTATCTCTGCTGTAGTTAATTCATAGACATGAGTATACATGTCGATGAAAGCAAAAGCGACTAACAGATTAATTTGACATTTCTCAAAATGTTTTAATTCATTCCATAAAATGTAGACCTAATAATTGGTAGTCTTTGCTGTCATGTTGCTGTCGTTCATTACAAAATGCATTCTGGCACTTGCCAGATGTCAACAAAAATCATACACTTTGTTTCCACAGTTAATGAATCTAGGTTGTTAAAGTGCGAGCATTATTTTTCAATATGCATGCTTGGTCTATTAATCCATTGGTTTAGCAATCCCTCTCTCAGATTTCCTCAACAGTATTTCCTCCAATCATGCAGCTCTGTAGTTGCTGTTCAGTCAAATGCTGAATTTCAAATGGCAGTATTGATTGCTATTAGTGATGTGTCTGTCACAACTGAGCCAGTTCAAAGAGCTGGCTCTTTTAAGCGAACGATTTGAGCCGGATCCCATCTACAAGCGTTTTCTTTTTTTTTTGTTGGTTTGTTTGTTTTGTAATGTATTACAGTGTGCTACGGGTGATTCATGCATGCAGTAGCTGGAATGTACGTGTGTGCTGTACAACCAATCACATGAGGATAGACAAGGATCATACCACCAAGCAGCACTCACGGACAGGTGGGTGGAGAGGAACAGAGAGAAGAGTGTGATTTACAGACCCTTGTCTGTAAATGCAATGAAAACAACTGGCAATTTACCGATATTAGAAAATGTCATTTTTACTTTTGCATACTTCAGTACAAAGGATGTAATGGATAATTTAAGTGATATATTTGTACACATACAAATCATAAGTCAAAACAGCACTAAATTTGGCTGAATTATAAAAGGTATAAGTGTTAAAATGAAGAGCCGTTTGGGAGCCGAAAGAGCCGGTTCTGCTTGGTAAGCTGAGTCAAATGATCTGGCTCCCTAAAAAGAACCAAAATTCCCATCACTAATTGAATTCCTACTCGGTTACAAGAAAACATGTTAAATGTCTTCGCACACACAAACACAGACCACTCAAATTTCAGATTGGATTAACCTCTCTTAATCCTTGTTCGTATGTTTCCTCTTTCTCTTGTCTCACATTTGGGGAGGGCATTTGTCAGCATTCTCTCTATCCCCCCCTCTTCCTCCTCCTCCTTGTTTCCTAATTCATATCCAATAAACTCCATGATGACTTTGAATGGTCATTCAGTGGTTGTAACCCCCTCGTATAAATGCCTCTCAGCTCAATCATTTTTCTCAAGAGTGATATACTACCCAAAATCAAAACATTAATTAAAAAGCCATTTTCTCAGTCCTCACCAGGATGACATTTTCCCTCACCAGTTTGTTGATTGCTCTGCTTGGCAGCGCAGCGGCTGCAGCTGCTCTACTACTATGCAACACAAGTGAGTTGGTGAAGAGCTGAGGAAAAGACACAAAGGAGACAGTAGGAGGAAGACAAAAAAAATGTAGAAGAAGTGGGCTAAGAGCTTACATGTGCATGGGCGGGTGTATATATGTGTGTGTGTGCATGCAGCACGCTGGCATCCAGGTAGAGCATACTGTACACTGAGCCTGTGTGGAATGATCAGACTGCCCACTAGTGTTGGATATGGAATTGTTTGAGGCAGGAGGGTACAGAGCCCTGCAGCATCAGGTATCAATAGTCAGTATTGTAAACATATCATAAAAATATCTTGAAATATATCTTGAACTGACTTAAGCTGGCAGTAAAATATCAAACGTGTACCTACTTATGTACTGTAAGTATGTAAATGTATGTGGACATTGAGGGGATGTCAAGGTCACTGATGAATCGATTATTGAATGGATGAATTACCTTTTTGTGGTCAGTTTACATGCAAATTCATCTCTTTTGCACTTGTTTTTGCACAATTTGCTCAAACAACAACAAAGGTGTGAGAAAAATTCTCACACTGGACATAGCCATAATAAAAACAAATAAAAAGAAAAAAGAAAAGAAAAGTTTATCACGCACCACAGGGGATGTTAATTAAACCTACAGTTACTTTTGCTTGTAAGACTATCTGAGGCTGGTGCGGAAAACAGGCTAAATTTGGCCTTTTTCACTCTGCAGTTCTCACCACTTCCTTTGCCTATTTTCTATCTCACCCTCTAAAAATACAAATCTATGTCTGGGGTTTCATGGGATCCGTGATTATTTCCATTCCACTATGGAAGTGCATTCGCTCACCATTAGAAGGAGAAAATGGCAACGTAAGCCGGCAAGTTCTGATAAACACATGAATACATGAATATATGAGTGGGAGCCGTAGCGAGCAAATGTGCTGTTGAGTGGAGAGGTTTGGGCTTGAGCTGTTTACATTTAAGAGACCAGTAGTGGAGAGCTGCTCTTTTATGGTTTCTGTTGAAAACTGTGTGTCTAGACGAGGAGTCTCTCTCTGTGGATGTCATTACACCCCTCTTCTTCTTCCCAACCTTTGTTTGTATGTACACATTTTATGAAATAAAGATGGAAATCTCCTCATTGAGGCAAAAAGCAATCAATATGATAATTTGTGTATTTTCCATTCACCTGCAAGTACAGCAGCAGTTCACTGTGTTTATGTTCCCCGCAAGAGTAATTCATTTTAATGTGTCCACTGAAAATATTTCTCATTGTTTCTCTATTCTGACTGACATAGGACAACACAGACATCCTTTCATTATTTTGAGCTGTATTGAATTTCAGTGCCCAGTGTGTTCCAGACAGTATTTGTAATGGGCTTTGTTATAGAGGTGCACATTTGCCTTGTCAATCTGGCTGCACATTGTAAAACAGCAGCATTTTTTTTTTTTTTTTAAACATCATGATGATTTATACCCTCTCATAAAAGCACAGTAAAACCTACAAGGTTAGTCAAGGGCATTCAGCCTTCCTGCCTGGCTCACTGTTCGAGGTGAGAACACTCGTGTCCCTAAACACGCACACACACACATGCACACACTCCCACAACCCCCTTCATATCACATTTTACAAATATCCCATGATGCGAAGACTCTATGACCCTGATGTGCGACGTGTTGGTGTGGGGGGGTTTTGGTGGTGAGTGGAATACATTTATTGTCCCACGGTGTGAGTGTGTTTTAATGCAGCGTGTGGTTGCACATACATACATGCATGCGCACACACGTCTATCCCGAAACTTCAGAGGACATTTTCAGGATAAAGAGTATTTCGAAACATTGAAACATGCTCTGCCCATATTTGCACGTCAACTCTGCAGTAGAAGTGCCTCCTGGTGACTATGATGTATTACATGTCACTGGGATTCATCCCTGCAGAATACTAATGCAAGCATCTGTGAAAATTGCAGCAGTATTTGTGTGGTGGTGAAGTTTTGAGGAAAAAGAAAGGGAGGTTTCCTTGTGTATTTTACTTGAGCGATTTGGGTTTTATGCTATCTGAGAAGTTAGATTGGATGGGTCACATTCATTTCACCTTGCTTTGGGGTAAGTAAGGTGATTGTGAGAGTCAAGCTGAGGGTTTAGGGTTTTGTCGATGCGAAAGACTGAAGAAGGTTACAAAATAATAGTAATACAAAGGCAGGGATTGGATGTAAAAAAAAAAAAAGAAGCCTACGGTTTTGTTGAGCCTGTAATTTATTCCTTCGCCGCTGTGAGCAGCCTCGGAAGGACACTGAGAGGATTTGTGGTGATGGGAGGTCTTAAACTCCGTCTGACCCTCAAAACCACCTGAGAAGTCTCATTGAGTGTTTTTACATTAGATATGCAACTTGTGGTGTATGTTGTTGATGGTGGAGAGGCATTAATCATGGTGGGGCAATAAAAAGAGGTGTGAGTGCAGTGAAGGATAAGGGAGGACTGAGATCTGCCAGTCTAGTGATTTGCTGTGCGTGTTAGTTGATGTCAGAACAAGGCAGAATTTACGGGCATCACGAGCATATCTTATTGTCTGCTGCCATCAGCTGAGTGGCCATTAGAGGACTTACAGGGGCCATTCACATTGTAATGATAAACAGTGGATACTGTTCATCATTCACAAAAGGCATACAAAATAAAGAGTAAATATTTGCAAAAGTATTTTTTTACAACAAATGCTGCACAGCTAAGAAGTAAGCATCCAAAGCAGAGCTGTTTAGTGTAATTTGTATCTGCAAGCCATATACATTGGACATAACTCAAAAATACACATGTGAATATGTAATATATTTGATATATAAAATACAGCCCTCTGCTGGACACCTTTAATGCATTATTATCCGTTCATTAGCTACCTAAAGCTGGCCTTTTGTGATAGTTTCAGAAATGTGGCAAAGTTTTCTGGTACATTTGGTCAGTTTTTTTTTCACCATAAAAATTAATGGAATTCAAAAATGACATTCCATGAGAGGAGGAAAAGAGATGTTTATAAGCACATTTTATCGTTGGTATTTTGTGGAGCCCAGCAACAGTTTTTCAAATAAATTGTGAATCGCCAGTGATACTATCCTTGTTACTTACATATTTTACTATTATAGCTGCAGTTTCGTGCAGACATGTGATGTTAAACAGCTTGTTGGTAATGCATAATTAACATATCTTCCATCTTCTTTCTGCCGCTCTAACACTCCTCTCACCACCCTGGCATTTAGGCTTACGTGAGAAATATCAGAGCACACTGTGGCATTTTTAACAGCTTTTCCATGTTTTGTGTAGTTTCAGATGCCACACATGTACTGTATAATAAAAAAAAATAGAGCATTTTAAAGACTCCTCTGGGTGTCTGACTGTCATTCAAGAAGAGAGTTAGCCATCAGTAGTGATGTGGCTTTAGAGTAATCAGTGTGGATTAGAATGTGCTAATTGAACTGGCTCAGATGTCGTCTTTACAGTCTAATTCAGGTCAGATTGCAACCTGCCTCGCTTCTGGGCTCCAGGGCATCTGTGGCTAATCAATGCCATGACCTCAGAGAAATGAGCCTGTCTTTGCAGCAGTTGGCATACACCAAACTGTAGCTTGTATATTCTCTTTGTCACCGATGGAGACCTGGAAAAATTAAACAGAGGGAATGGTTTAAATTTAGAAATGTATGTATTTTTCAACATAGAATACACATGACACAAATGGAGGTAATATCTAAAAAGAAATTCTAGGGTATGCTTGTGAGATAAGCTGCAAAAGAAAAAGGTCTGAAGAAACCCATCTTTATATAACAGCAGTTACTTTTAATAGTTTTAAAGAAATTCCTCCCATTTAAATGTTTACGAAATTAAATGCAAATGCAAAACTGTGCTATTTTAAACCTATTTTACAATATGGAGTACAGAAGCAAATAAAATTTAATTAAATGGTTATAAAAAAAAAAAAGTTATAGCTGCAGCCTATGATATACTACAGTTTCATTTAAAGGAGTGGTAAATCACTAGTGCCAGCAGGAACCATGATGGAGTGGTGAGTGTGAGGGCTGGTTGGATGTGTCAGGAGCTAACAGTCTTATAAAATGACCAACTTGGTGCGTGCATTGACTGTGATTATGAGGTCACACTGGCCCAATTTTGCTTTTCTGGGTTAGTTGAGTACTATAGTGTGCATAATATGAATATGCACCCTTCCATTTGCACCACAAATATTTCATTTTAAGAGAGTACAGCTCCTGCAAATCCTTTATGCCATTTAGTACAGACATATATTGGATGGGGACAAATGTGTGCCTCAGAAACCAGATTTTCTTTCAGATGATTACAGGCCTGAAAGAGATTTTTTAAAGAAATGCAAACACTGCAGCATAATGCTTATTTATTACCAAGTGACAATAAGGTATTAGAACACAAGAATTGAAAAAATTGCAGGCAGTGTAGAAGATTGTGATGGGGCAGATAGACAAGGCTAAATGCAGAAATGGCATGGTTTGCATTGGATGGTGTTGTTTGTTTGTAGGAAAAACAAATGCCACAAACATAAAAAAATGAAAGCCAAAAGATTGCTTTACATCTCACAGTATGAGTGTGGGGGAAGAGCACTGACATTTTTGCTTTTCTTTGAGTGGGGCTAAAAACATAAAATTTGTCCTGAGGGTGGCACTTGATTAATGGCCGTGGCATCATTAAAATTTGAAAGGCTCCCTTTCTCCCCTTTAGAGCACGAATGTGCTCCAAACTACTTATATCTGCTTGTTACAGTGGATTCTAAGATATCTTGTTTCCAAATGACAGTTTAGCCCACAGGGAAAGTTCATCAAGGGTC
Source organism: Larimichthys crocea (assembly GCF_000972845.2). Classification (NCBI taxonomy): domain Eukaryota; kingdom Metazoa; phylum Chordata; class Actinopteri; family Sciaenidae; genus Larimichthys; species Larimichthys crocea. The sequence goes on along the minus strand of NC_040018.1, from coordinate 26,998,969 downwards.
CAAGACGGAAAGGTTCCTTCTTTGTGGAGTGTGCTAGGCAGATTTCGTGGAACCTGCTTTGTTTTTTATTTATATCTTGTGAACATGTCACAGTTCTGATGTGATGCCATCATCATATAAACAAATTGATAGTGGATAGAATCAAAAATCAACCAAGCCAACCTGCAAAATGCAAAATCTGTGAGTTATATGTGATAATTTTAATTTGGCTTCAGAGAAGGCAGCTCTTGTGAACCCTTTATGCTATTTAGAAGAGAGTTCCATAGAGTGGTACCATCTGTCTTGGTGTTTGCCTTTCTTCAGCAGCCACTTATTTACATCACTGGAGTCTCTAACATATCACACTGGCAGATAGAGAACAGTCAGCTTGCACGAGCATGTGGGTTGAAAGCATCTGCACATAGTTTTATCAGAATGAATAGTTTTGGATTGTTCAACCATTGGACCAAAACTCCAACTGACTTCTTAAACATGAGCTTCATATCCTATTGGATGGGTGTCGTGCTTTCGGTGTATTTGTATTTGCACTAGCATTTGTTTTCTCTATATTTAGTTGCTGTTGAAATTAGTATTCATATTGCTTAATAAAAGTCTTTTCAGGAGCAGACTAAAATCTTCAATTGTAATCACTCACAGTGATATTCTTCATAGGTTTTGATTTAGAATATTTGTCTTGGGAAGGGGTGCATATTTTGTAAAATAAAACCAGACAAAGATTTTTTTATTTTTTTAAATTATCGCTTAAATCATAGTGAAAATAAACTAAAGGAGACACAGGTGCTATTACCATTTTCTATTATGGAAATACCACCAAAATAGTAGAAGGCTAAAATTCACATTAGTGAATGGCAGGAAAGTAGAGAAGTGACCCCCTGGCAAGGTGACATCCCGACTTTTACCCTCCCTCGATAGCCCGGGATGAGGAGGGAGTGGGACACAACAAGCCTTTCAGCCACAGCCAAGGTTTTGATGTCCTGAGCCAAACACTGCTGCTTACTAAAGATAGAAGGCTCTTATCAATTAGTGGCTGAAGACACCCCACTCTCAGCACCTTGGTCAGATAATTCGCCCTTGTGCTGGGCGATTGGATTCCCACCTCCCTATTTGTCTGCCCCTCCTACTGTCCTTCACAGTTTGGCATAAACACTGTGCTGTCTCTCTCCCAGCCCCTCTTTGATAAAAGGTGTAAACATAAAAGTACAGCACATGGACATAATAGAGAAATAGCAGAAATTCCAAGCTCTTAGTGGAAGATGAAAATCAAATACGTGTACTTATGTCTATTTCACATTTACAGGGATGTTCCACATACTGGCCTGAGTATGAGTGGTTCTTTTCAACATTTCATGATTCTTTCAACTTCCTAGTCTGCTTGCTTTTCTTTTTAGTTTCCAATATAATAGCTGTAAAAGAAAAAGAAAAAAACTTGTCTTTACTCCATGGAAATGAACATGTGGCATCTAAATATTTTAAAGGATACAATGGATATATTCCTTTCTGTTAAAGATACGTCCATTGAAAGGGCTTTTCCAGTGTTCAACAAATCCATAGAGAATGACGTTTTCATGTTTTCTTACTGCTTTAATTAACATCAGAGCCTGTACTGCTGGCAACTTGACTCAGCTGCAGCCCTGTTCATCCAAAACCTATCCTTCATTAGAAGTACAAATTCAATCCACTGCCTTGAAAGATTTATAGATTCATGCAAGTTTTACGCCACTGGGAGCCCTAATGGCTTTTAGTGCTGGGGCCCCAAAGAGTCATTGTGCATGAAAACCAGAAAACGCAGAGCAGCACTTAAGCGTACCGCAATGTCAGGTTTCTGTCAAAAAAAGATGCAGTTGACTTGGAATACTGGTTCCAACCAGCGGGTTTCTGAATCAGAAGAGACAGGGTCTTCAGCCATCAGCACGTACTTAGGCTTGAGTTGCTTGCTGTCTCTTCTTTTGTATGACAGGGGTCTGTAACTGAGTATTTCTGTAGAAAATGTTCACTTTCCTGAAATATTTATTTATGTAAAAATAGAATATTCAGTTTTATTAATAAAATCTAACATGTATGATGTCAGTGCTTGTAAGACCCCATCCCTGACTTTTTAGAGCATACCATACTCTAAGCCACACATTTATAATATTCCCAATAAAAACATGCCATATATTACTTGGTTAGCATGTGTTGTGTGCTCCATATAGGACACTTGAGAGGGATGAGAAGGAGCTAAATGTCTTTCTAAGTAGATGCAAGTCAGACATGCACCACTAGAACCTGGAGCACCCAATAAATCAACCAGAATCTTCTGCCACAAACCTGTCAACCTATTAGGGATAGACAACTGTGAAGACAGAAGGCGTGTATGGTTGAGATGTAGCTGTGAGTTTGAAAGGAAATATCAGGATGCTGGAAGGGTTGGCCACACATGACAAGAAACTAAAAAACAAACAAAAAAAAACACAAAGAGACAAGATTCTCTTTTAGCCAGTTACTACCTGAGTGCTGAGTGAAGTTATACACGAGTCTAAAGGAAGCATGGACATAGAATAAAAAATGCCACCGCTTACTATCAATAATTCAATAGATTGCAATGGCACAAAAATAACAGTCGGAAAAAGCACAGGCGTTGGACCTGACATTACAGAGTAGTTGTGTTTTATCATGTTTGTATGTTGTTGGCTTGTTGTATGTCGGTCAGAGTGGCTCCACCAACACTCAAAACCTCTCACCGCCGTGACCTTTGTAAAAGTGTACTCACTGACATCAACAACATTGCTTATTCTGGAGAGAAACGGACATGATATATTCAGTACTGATTGATACAATGCATCTCTTTCCAGGGATTTCAAATTCCATTAAATCCACTTTGCAATCTAACTATTTAGATTTTATATTAAAAAAAAAAAAGAGTCTAAATGAACAAACATTTTTCATGAATATATAAAAAGTTATGACCTTGTCCTTCTAAAAACTGATAAAACACTGCAAGTTCTGAGAAAAGCTGTGTTCATTATTAGCCTATAGAATCTTTTGATTAAAGATTAAAGTAGGAAAAAGGAAAGACCTGCAGGTATTTTTTTTCCCTGTATATGTATGTCACTTCTACGGAGCCCCCAAGGTGACATGCGAAAAAAAAGGAGGAAAAAAAACAAAACTCCGCTCTCAACTTTGAAACTTGAGATCTCGACTTTCAAAGTCGAGAGCGGAGTTTGTTTGTTTTTTTTCCTCGTCTTTTTTTTTTTTCGCATGTAACCTCGGGGGCTCCGTATACTGCAACACGAGAAAAATGCATCTAAAACATCACAGCATGCGGCTTCTTGCAGTGCAGCCAAAGGTAAATGACTCTTCACTCAAACAGAAATAAACTGTCGAACTTATAGTTCTCCTTCACTCTTGGAGGATTGGTTACACTTCAAACAAAGGAGAGCAGGTTGCCAATGGAGTTTGGAAGTTTTCATCATGTGCACCTAAAGGCCTTTAAGGTCATCACGGCTCCACCGCAAGTTCTTTGGAACACGTATCTACATAGACAAGCTAACTTTAAGAGTTTAATGCTACCCAATACTGCCAATTATTAGTAGCCTAGCTAAGCATCCCATGCTCCAGCTGGCATAAAGGATAATGAACATGATTACAAAAAGTAATGCACAGGGATTAATAGCCAGTTTAATTACTGAAATTAGTAAAAGCATGTGCTGACGTTGTAACCTAACCTTTTCTAGCAGCTACTCAAACACTCTGACAAATCATGTTTTTTTCTCTCATTTGTGTGTCTACTTTCCTCATAGATGGCCAATCATGAGAGAAATATGTGTGTGTAAAAATGTGTAAAAATATGTTTTTTTTTATTTTCGTGAAACCTACCCCATTCACTTCTTCCACTTGTATTATTTTGATACTCACTCATTTCTGGGGAGCTACAATTTATTGAGCAAACCAAATAACAATTACTTAACATGTCAATCAATATTTGAGCTGTCAGTTCTTCATTCATCCCTTGCTTCAGCCTTCTGTCTGTTTTTGCATATACTTCCTCCATCACCTGTCTACATCTGTTCTTTACATTAGGTATTGAGTGTTATACTTCAGTAAAGTAAGACTAGCATGACACATCAGCTTGATAGATGAGGAAATTAATCAAATAATCTAGAGGATCAACCAGCATTGATTAGATGGGCAATTAAATTAGATCACTGATGAAAAAAAACAGCTAGACTTTTTTTGCCTCTGTCCACAATATCTTAACACAAGACTTAGTACACTGAAAACTACTTGTATTTGGGTGTTTTGGAGTTGATTTGTCTCAGTGTCCGCTGGCCCTATAAAACCGTATTGAGAATCATGCATCAAGGCAAATAAGATGTACTTTCAGTAGCTTTAGTGGAGCAGTTAATGAAGCACTTTATAAGAATTAGGTTAGAATCAATCAGTTTGATGAAAAACTATCGGGAGATAAAGCTGGAAGTGGATGAAGTTGTGTTTTCACTGCAGGCTTTACATCCTAACATACATCATGGTCAAGAATGCAACAGGCTGCCCTTGTATAATTACTGTTGTAGCAAGATTTTGATTTCAACTTTTTAATCTATAAAAATCCTCAAAGAAAATTCAGTTTAAGTAACAATGGTGAACCTTAGCAGAGGAGGTAATTGGCAACATTAAATTCTTTTTAATTTGCCCCCCTGAAGTAAATTTCAGATAATGAAATCAATGACATTTGATATACAAGAATGTATTTGCTAAAGTAATTTTTATAATGATGCTGCTATTTCTCAGAAGCAGCCAAATATTTAGGAGGAATTTGACTTTGGTTGTAGTTTGCTCTAGATGTACAAAAACTATTTTCAAGTAGATTGAAACAGACAACTAAATCAAGGACGGCAAAGCTCAACAAAAGCCGTTTCCATCCAAATTGGCTGTTTTCATCTACTAAGAGTCGGAAAACCAGAAAACAAGAGCACAACAAAATGACAAGATGAATTAAAAGAGTGTCAGTTAAACTATAAATGGTTAAAAACAATAAAGAAAACCGGATGGATAAATGGCATCTTTGTTTGTTTCATATATTAATGTGAAGAATGTTACGTCAGATCTGTGTGGAGTGATCATGGATGTATTATAGAGCCATAGGAGTCATGAGGAGACTATCTGAGCTAAAACAGCTGATCAGCCATGTCTGTAAATGTTTACTGTATCAGAACCTTTTTGATAAAAAGTGTTTCCATTTCCAGTGTTTGTTTTTTTTTTTTAAAGTGTGAAAGGCATTTTTGCAAAATTAAAGAAGTTTTGGAAACACAGCTAGAAATAGAGACAATTACCAGTAGGTCGAAAGGCTCTTCAGTATGCAATGTTAGGTTTTTATTAATCAAATTAATTTAAATAAAATTTACTCTAGAAAATAAAAATCCCCTGAGCTGCTGCTAATTGGTCTTGGAACAAATCTACATTGCTATTGTCCCCATTCTACACACAGCATATTATAAAGGTAGATGATCATTTTTATTTCATTTTATTTGTACTTTTCTGTTACTATATGTAAGTAATGTAAGAAATGAATTCAGTGTGTGATTATAATTTACTTGCTTGAAACAGGCAATCCTTCATATTAAATACCATGTTGCCTTTGATTGCAGTCAGAGGCAGTTATGCAGTCTTGAGAATTCTATAACGAATATTATAACATCAACAAGTAATTACTGGATCATGCTCTAAGTGAACTACTAAAAGCAGGCCTCTAAATGCCGTGAGTAGATACCTGTATATCATTGCCAGCTAATGCTAAGTAATGATGATTTGATTGTACTCCAAAGCTGCAGACATCGCAGTCAACCCAATACACTGTGCTGCTGAACTATACCAACATCACATAACTGTTCACTTTGTATGAATAACCGTGAGGTCCCATGTGACATTTGAGGGCTCGGGAAAGCAGATGGTGTTCAGTAAAGTTTTACTCAGAACAGAAGCAGCTTCATTACAAGAAACACTTACAGCAGTATTATTCTAACTGATACTTACAGCAACAACCAAGACAAGATGTATCCTTTTGGAAATATAACTGCACTTTTTAAAGCCTTTTTTTTTTGTTCTTTTTTTAAAAAAACGTTTCCACACTCACTATGTTGCATCAGCTACCAGGAAACTGCTGCCATATCATGAAAAACTGAGCTGAACACACTGCTGTCAGAGCTTAACCTCACAGTCACATTCACTGCAGGCTGGGAAGAAAACAGGAGTAAAATAAAACATAAATTAAAAGCTGTGCATTTTGTTCAATGATCCAGGTGAGAGGCACCTATCAAAGCCTCCGTGTTTGAAAAGTGTTGTGTTCATATATTGACTTGTACTGGCTTGTATAGTAGATTTAAGTCTCTTTTTTTTTTGCTATCAGTATGTTATTCAAGCTCATTAATAACCAACAGTGCTCTATATGAATATCAAGCAAAAGACCCACCACTGATACTGAAATACAAAAAAATTGCATTGAAAAAAACTAAAGCTAAAAGCACCAAAGCTTTTGTAAGTCTATGATATCTACTATAATGGTGTATAGCAGTATATTATTGCTAGTATGCTGCTGTGGGTGGGTGTGGGTGTAGAGAAATGAATGCTGGAATTGGATTGGGCCTAATTCTATGAAATTTTGTGACATAAAGTCACAGATGTGCCATTCTTCCAGTTTAAATTATGCTAAACTAGGTCCACACTCATACCTACAACCTATACTGTATTGGAGCAGAGATGTAATTGTTGTGGATCTTCTCATCTTGGCTGGGTAAATCAACAAATAACCGTTTCTCACATTACTGCACCATTCCCTTAAGAGGTAGGGTTGATTTTAAGGCAATTTTCAAAGGATAGACAGCAAACATTTCAATCATATTTTCTATCATGCTATTTGCAAGTCCCCACCTCCTCCGCTCAACTCCATTTTCTGCCTACTCCTCTCTTCATTTATGTCCATCACAGATAGATACAAACTCACCTGGGAGTCTGCGAGTGTGGAACCTTTGATGCGTTCCACGTTGCTGCCTCCCTGATTGCACTGTTTACAGCCAAAGACAACTGCAGCTTGGTGCAGTGGAGGATAATTAGGCCCCTGCCTTGCTATGCTTGTGCTTTATGATTGATCTGTTTGGCAGAAAAGGCAACTGGCCAAAAGTTACTCATCTGTGGTGAGTAAAAAGCATAAGCTGACATAAAGGGATGAGTCATGCATGGTGATGGTTGAGGAGTACTCAGTTTGGCCTAATTAATCAGGGGTTAGGATTTGGGTTTAAGATTGGAGTTATGAATTAAGGTTAGCAAGCTGCTCACGCTATGCCTCCGGGATGGTTTATACTATTGGTTAATATTTTTTTGGGGGGGATTCTAGGTAAAGTTTTGCATTAGTGTTATAGAATGGATCATAGTTTTAGTTTTTTATAATTTTGTAGGAATACTCATAGTTTCATTGATAAAAACAAGGTAGCGCACTTCACAGAAGACATGATCAGTCAAACACCTGAGCTGTACAGGGATGTTTTACATTTAGCACAGTTTTTTGTTGTTGTTGTTTCTAAACACTCAATTCACAAACTATGCACCATTAATTCACCATTTACCATTAATGTTTCACAGTAAAAGCTATAGTACCTTACTCCTTCTGTTCCAAACTAAATGGGCCATCTGTGTACACTAATCCTCACTTAACTGCTAAAAACACTGACACTCACCTGCATGGACTTCAGCCACATTGGACAGTTTGTTCCCATTTTAAACAAAAGGATGCAGACATGATAGCTTCACAACCAACTGGGCAAGTGCAGCTGTCCCCCCGGAGGCTACACGATCACATAAAAGAAACGTTTTTCCTCCTTTTTAAACCAATTTCCCAAGCCGATAGAAGTAATGACATCCAACGAATGGTTTTAAAATATATAATTTGCATTTTAGGTCCAGTGTGCGTGTCTTTTTCCCACGGGAAGATGAAAACCTTACCACCCGTTGGCGTATTCCCATTCTTCATTTATTTTCTTAATTATCATCAAGGTGATTTTATTACATTCATGCAAAACATAATCGGACTGATAAAACACTTTTTAATCAGGTTTCCTTATATAAATCTGTTAAATCATAAACTGCCCATTGTGTTCTCTAAACCTATCTCTCATGTTTTTTTCCAGTAACAAACAGATTTTGCCCAATCCAGTTGTCCAGTTTCTGAATATACTATACATAGCTGTCCATTATTATGTTATTACAATCTTTTAAATTAGGTCAGTTATTTCTCATGCTGTATTAACTAAAGTTGTAGAGATAACTTTATAATCACGTACCCATCTTGATATTTGAGGGTTTTTTTCTCTTGTATAAAACATGTTTGTACTATTATGTACAAGAACAATCACATAAAATAGAGACATTCAAATGATTCCCCCCTATTTTACATGAGTATTGAGAAGGGTCATATTGTGTTTGAGATGAGACATGTTTCTGTTGAAGAAAGGTATAATAAAGGAATGAAAGCCATGGAAGGATAACTTGTTGTGAAAGTGTTAAACTCTAAAATAATGTTGACTACAGCTGTGAGGTTGTTGTTGTTAAGGGTGAAAAAGGTTGGTCATATCTAGGACCGAAATATGCCAGCAAGTTTGTTTTTATCTGCTATTGCATATATGGCAAAAATGGGATTATTGTTGCAGGTTTTCTTGTACAATCTACCATGTAGAACCAACATTTTTCTTCAGTAGCCGAAACAAGCAAACTAAACACTGGCTCTAGATAGGGCTCTTCTTTTGACGTTTCAGAATAACAGGGTGAGGTGAGGGGTTGCAATCTGCAGCTACACGGCTCTATGCCAAATTATCCCACACAATGGTCCTTTAAAAAGGATGGAACTGAAATATAATGTTTACATGTTTTGCACCATATTTCAATTGGTTGTTCTGCTACTAGCAGCAACCACTACTCACACCATGCTATAGCAGTTTAACTGGTACATCCAGACTATTGTCAGATCTGTGCAAGAAAATATTGCCAGACATAACATCTGTTCTCCCCTTGTTGGAGCTGTATCTGTAGGTAGGATCCTTATCATTACATTGGCAATTCGTGATTTTGTTGAATTTAATCTTTATGTGATCACTTTCCTACTAACGATGTATACCTAACTAGCAGTCTGGTGGTAATGTGCTGCTATTGCAACATTACAACTAACAGTTGATTTACTCTTGCGGTAAAGACGGCTGAGTAAAGAATAAAAAAATAAAAAAATAAAATCATTCAAGCCCACTGTGTGTACTGTGAGTGTACTGCTACTTATTAAAGTGACAAAATAAGACAGATTTATGATTTTATCACTGTTGTACTTGATATCATCATAAAAGGCAACTGGACTGTTTAGAAAAGTAAATATTAAGGTAATTCAACATCACGAAGCATCACTTCATACAAAAAATGGGTATCACGATCATCCATATCAGTAAATAGACTTAAGTAGCTAAATAGAACTTCACATTCTGAAAACATCAGCAGTGAAGTGCAAAATGTCTTTAATGCAATTTAAATCTTTAGTTAAACATGATCAAATTAAAGCATGTTAAGTATTAATAATCTAATAAGTACTAAAATCTTCTTTCCCATGAAGAAAAATCCATCATGATGTTGGCTCACAAAATGCAATCTGTCTTAACTATCTCAGTCTGGGGAAGTTTTCCAACTTGAGTGAGAAATCCAAAGTCTTGACATGTTCTTCTGGTATTTTTCATATTTCTGTTGTAAGGTTGTGGTCAGTTTGTATATCATCTGAAAAAAAAGCCCTCCCAGATTTTATCCTGTCCAGTCGACGTTCTCAAGAGTGTTTGTATCATCAGGCCAGCGTTTATGCTTTCCAAGGCACACTGTGGCAGAGATGTATTCTTTATCTACTGAAATTGCTTTTGCCCTTACCTCAAATTCCCCAAACTTGTCACTGAGATCCACAACGAAATCTTTAAGAGAATTTAAATCCACTGCTGTGACCAAGTCTAAGGCCACTTTCTGCAGGGATTTGCTGACTGAGTCAAATCTTTGCAAGCCTGTATTTCAAAAGATGCACAGAGGCACACTGCAGTCACTTCATTTTCTTAACTAATGTGTATACCATTTCTCGTTCCTGCAGTTTGTTTCATCCTCTGCTATTTTATTCAGAACAGTCTAAATATGTATAATCTCAGGTTAACTGACCATCTGCTAAGAGTCTAAATGTGATTGTTTCAATTTAGTGCAACCCCATCTTTAAGAAGTTTCAAGTGTCAAGAACAACTGGAACAAAAGTTGAAGACTGATGGGACCAAACTAAAGTAATTATTTGCATCAGTCCAGCAATCAATGCGACATACCCAGACAAGATTAAGTGAGTGAGCGGCACATGGAATCAACTCTTTACTTCTCAAATCGGGAGCCTCAGTCCTTTGTAGACTCCTTTGTAGGCTGGCGTTATTGTTACACAGGTCCTTACAATTGTTAAAATCAAATTGTTAAGGACATCAGTTAAGCAGGGATTCCCGGATATGGATAAGGATGGACAAAAACATCAAGAAATGTTCAATAACACTGTCCCTTGTGAAACATACCCAAAACACTAAAAAACATAGCTGATTAATATGAGCCATATCAGAGGTAAATTCAACTACAATGGAAACATATTCGGTATTTTGAGAAATAAATCATAGCTGACAGATAAGATAGCATCCCTGTGCCTTTGTTTCCATGTTTCTACATGTGTTCAGCAAGAAATGGCTCAAACTCCCTAAGAAGCCCTGAGATCCAGGGATAACTCCTGTTATGGGAGAGCCCATCTGTTTATTATCTCCCCGAAATGATAGAACCTGTACTGCCTAAAACTTTACAAACAAAATAGTTGTTTATACTTATCCTCTATGCATTGTTCTTTTATCTGGGAATCAAGGGAGGGTTGCATTGCGATATATCTGGTCTGTTACATCGCTAAAAGGTGACTTAATATCATCAAACAATTGATAGATGATAGGGAAAATTGCAACCATTTCCTCCCTCGTTCTATCATTCACAACTATTTCTGAGCGAACATGAAATGGACTTCTGAACATTGTGTGTTGGGTTTTGTAAATACGTATAGAGGGGCTTAATGAGACATTATTTGCATGCAGCAACAGCGCCTTCATCAAGAAAAACAAACTGGATTCTTCTGTTACCAGCCCCCAAAGAACAACAGTATATCTGTTGATGCAACATCACAGGTAACTGTACTTCCAGGCTTTTCTTCATCTTTATTTGCCTCTGTGTCGGTGGTCCCCCCCATCCTCTTCCCACCTGCTGTCCTCTGTGGGCCCCTTACTGTTGCTGCCGGTGGTGGTGATCTGCTCCCCTTCTCCATCTGGCACTATCTCTTGTTCCTCACTCCTGTTCTGTGATTCAGGTGGTAGTGCTAGCTGACTGACACTCCATTTAAACTGCTGATACAGTGCTGCTGTTAGCGAGGAGGCTAATTTTGCTAGTGGTACCTCCTGGCTCTACAGGATGCTTTGATTATATATATATATATATATATAAATATAAATAACATTTTTTATTTAATTTTGATCAGTTGGTTTCTTAAAATAACATGGACATTTTGTGATCATCTTGAGTATTTGCCCACTTTGTCAGCAAACGTTCTGGGTTCATCTTTATGGTGTGAAGAGCAAGACAAGCTTACAGGATTTTAAATGTATGGCGGCTGTTGAAAGTTTTATTTATATTCTTGCAAACATACAAATACATATAATAAAGGCAACTAGAAACATTAAAATTATATTCATTTATTTAAAAGGAGACATTTTATGAAAAAAATAAAACAACCTAATCAGTGTTTTGGGGGATGGGTTTGTTAGAAAACATTTTCTGATGGTTTCAATGACCAATCAGATTGGTCTTATCAAGAGGTGGAACTTAAAGAGACAGGAGCCGAATTGGAGCACTCCAGACAGAAAGTGAAACCCGGAGTAAGGCTAGAATGGGTTGACTAGATCCAGCTAGTCAACATCACATATAAATGATTTCTTAAAATGTATTTTGAACATTTTAACATTTAACATTTTTAACTGAAGGCTTACTCTTTTTTAACTAACACGTCAAAGAGCAAAAAATATATAGCTTTTAAATAGTTTGAATGGCTACTGAAAAAAGATTATTACATGTGAAGAATGAAACAAAACATTGCCCTACACCAAGCCCTCAGCTTCACCCTATCTGTGATCTCTTTCATTTATTAATTTTGGTGATTACAGTTTCTCTGAGGTTATACTCCCTTCAAAATGTTACAGAAACCTTCCTGCAAGAAAAACACTTTGATAGTTTATTGACTCACCGCCGCACAGGTCAGAATCCAAGGTCACCTTTCTAGATAGAGCCAGTAGAGAGTATCTTCTATCTCAAGTATCTTGTTCAAGAACACTTCTGAAGGACAGATGGATGCTGACATATCCTGGTTGGAACTTCTTGCCATCCTGTACTTTGTTGAATTACACATCCGATGTGGAAGACAGGAAGTGATAGAATAGGTGATATTACAGTGACTGGAGAGTAAATGAGTTAGATCGGGATGGAAACCTGTAACATAGTTCTATGAGACTAACCGGACATAAATTAAATGCCATGCTACACTAGTTCTATAGAATCTAAAGCACCAGAACGCAATCAGCGGTGTCAAACAAGGTAGCAGTTGTTTTCACAGTGCAACGTGCACTTATATAGAAACTCCCTCCATTAGCAGGAAGCTGCCTTCACTGGTAGCATCAGTGAATACTGATGTAATGTATTCCGCACCTTTCCCTTGAGTTCTGCCACATCAGCTGCTGAGCGGTCCTTTGATGTTTCTGTTGTAAAAGCAGTACAGTCTCAGGACCCCTTTGATTGTGTGAAATGTGCTGTGTGTTCACTATTAAACATCTGTTAGCAATTTTAGTATTTTAGATGAAGGTTCGGGGACCATTGTTGACCTGCGGTCTCTCTCTTCTTTGTTGGAGTGTCTTTGAGCTTCTTTTTAACTATGAAATTTCACCTGATAAGCAAAAGTCTGGCCTTTTCCTGATATATTCCAAAAAATAGAGAGTCCCCATTGCCATGAATTTGTAGCCCATGTTGGATCCTGGGTAATGATGTACTACACACCTTGCTTTTAAAAATGAACTCAAAGTTCTTCTTTAATATTCAAATACATCTCAGAATATTTTGCAGTGCTGGAAGACATAGAAGCAGGTGTAGACTGTAAACCACCAAAATGACCACCAACATGTGCTGACTTATGATTCTCTTTCTTCATTTTACTTAATTACATATTTCAGAAATGTGCTTTTATTATCTTTCTTTCATGAAGGACATAACCATAAAGGCTGTCTCAATCTAGCTAAGTAAATTAGAGGTTTATAAGACACATGGTAGTCAGTGGTCCTATTTTCAGTACTATTTCCAGTAGAGAGGATGCAGAGGCAAAACAAAAGCATAAACAAAAGGACAAGATCATATCTCATACATCTCATGAGGATTATTTCCAAATTGGCCAGTGTACCTGTTGGTATATGAACCTTTTATGACCCCTCAAGTTGACTTTAGTTTTTTTTTTTTTTTTTTATTTAAGACAACCCATCATCTTAAAAAGTATTCCAAAAAGTAATTGAAAATGGAGAAACTAATTTTAAGTTTAAGTGAAATTCATGATAATGCTAATAGATTGGAAATTAGAGTTAAGGTTCAATACACAAAAAGCTAAACTATTCGTACTTAACGTCTGTGGTAAAATCAACTATTCGACTCAGCTTTAGAAGTTACAATATCTACATTTTCTCGTTTCATTGTGCATTCTTCATGAATCATTTAGGTTGAATATTTAGGTCAGAAAAAATGCATACACAAATGTCAAAAGAGCAATAATGCACAGATTGTTGCTGACCTGACACAAACCTTTTGACACAAACCTCAGACATTTTGTTGTGGCACGCCAGCGTCTATTTATCTCTGAAACAGTTATTTTAGATTTTGAATTTTGGGTCTCTTTTCTAACCTGGTTCAGCATCAACAGATGAATAAAGCTGAAATGTCTGATGCACTTTGGGTACTCCAGGTGCACTTCAAACACTGGTCCAGACAGGAGGCACATTGCCTGAGGTAGGTTCTTCAGTTCATTCTTGGCAACAAGATGCTTTTCATGGGTTTAGGTTAGGAGAAGTCAGGAAGAGGACTCCAATGGGACTTTAATATCTTTGATGCTTTCTTATCATCAATACCTGGTTGTCTTTCTGGCTAATGTTACTAAGATGTGCCGCTGTCGCTGTCACAAAGAGGATGTCATGCCCTCAGTGAACTTGATGGGTGGGGCGCTGCTCATTGACATACATGTGCATGAGTCGTAATTTCTAGTCTTAATGGCGTAGGTTTGCATTGTTCAGATTATCTGAAAGAGAGAGAGAGAGAGAGAGAGAGAGAGAGAGAGAGAGAGAGAGATGCAAACATTTTTACACGCTGTTGATTTTGACACAGAAAAGTTCAAAAGTTCAAATTTTTGCTATGGTGTTACATTATATTGTGTGTGTGTGTGTGTGTGTGTGTGTGTGTGTGTGTGTGTGTGTGCTCCGATTATTAAATGCATTCTTTGATTTTGAAACAGTAGCCTTAGGGGTTGTGTCCATATAACATTTTCCTTTCTCACCATACAAGCGCTTCATCCCAGCATCCTCCCAGCGTTTACTGCCAGAAAAAAAACGCTCCATTTCACCCCACCCCTACTGGTCCCTGTAGGCTATTTTGCCTTTTAAATGATGGCAAACAGAGCAAGCTTTTCAGGTGATTTCTTCATTGTGTGTTGTATTGATGTATGAGTGTTTTTTTTTTTTAACGATTTACTCGAATGATTAGAGACGCTGCTTTCAGTCATTTGAAACATTTCGATGTGTGTGGTAATGTCACTGCAGCAAATGTTAATATTTATGCAGAAAAACTAAACTGTAGTTATGAACTTGATAGAGGAAACTCCAGATGAAACAGAATTAAACTTTTAGCTTCAAGTGTTTTTAGACAACTCTGATGGGGCTCAGACTGCTTTACTGCAAACTATTTCACTGTACGAACCTGGACTGTGTGTGACCTTTTAGAGTGAGTGTGCAGAACATGAATTAACATTAATTAACATGAATTACTGCTGTTCATTCCACCTCACACGTAATTATATTTTTACCAGTAGAAGCAAAACATCACAATCATACAGTGTCAGCTATGGCTTTTTGCTATTATAGTCTTTCAAAGGAAAACAATAAGTCAGCTGTAAAACTGCTGGCCTTACATCTTTATTTTTCTTTTTGTATTAGTAATGTCAATAGCCTACATTTCATTCAGATTTGAGATCACTTTTCAGACTGCTCACAGTCACATGCATATAACTACTCTAGATCTATTACTGCAGGCTGACAATGCACTAATTGTCTGTAATATTATTATAATTATGACAGGTGTAAGGCCCATGCAGAAGTGCCAGGCCCTGTGCTGTCATACATTTTGCAAAGCCCACACAATAGTCCTTCAGCATTATATAGCTATCTTGTTAACTAACTGTTAGATGCCATGTCAAACTTACCATTACCAGCATTCATAACTCAAGAATATTTAATCATGCACAACATAGAGTTATCACTTAAACACCCACAAGACGTATTGCTATTTGATCACATTAAATGATAATCTCAAGAGTACTTTTATATGTACCATGTATACCAAAATACAATATGATACAATACAATACATATTCTGGGTTACGGTAAGGCAAATTTACCAATTTAATTAAAGCTAATTAAATTAATACATATTGACCTTTAGAAACTGACAGATACACAGACTTGACATAGTCTTCTCATAATTTTGACGTGGCTGTGTTTTTTCTACTCATTCACACACACAAGTAAGCTTTTCCAGATTTTCATCTCACTAAAATCATGTCTGGCCAAGTCATATATAGTCACTGACATTTTAGCTTTGTTTTGGTAAGAAAAGCATTAATATTATGGATTAATGGGTCACGTTATCAGTGTTGCTCAAATGTTGATTTAGTGTTTAGTCAGGCAGCTGTCACTGCATTTTTCAGTTTTATGTGGACCAGGATAAAGGTTTACACTGGGTCATTAATGATGCATGCCATGACATCACTAAACAAAGAGCCATCCTCCTCACACTTTCCAACCGTATTTGGCTAATGCTAAGAGGAGAGTTAATCCGACACATAATCATGTTGCATTGTTAAACTGCCACAAATGCATCATAAGGGATATAAACTTGGAAAAGGTAGCAGATAAATTCATCAAGCACTTTTCCACAAACATGATAAAAATGTTGTCAACACTCATAAGCCTCTTATAATTTTTGCATGCATCGCTCTGGTGTTACACGGCTTCATTATGTGTGTGTAGTATTTTTCTAGTCATAAGTTTAGGCTAAGAATGTTTGTGGGTCGCTCTAATTAGATGCTTGTCCCACAAGCCATCTCTCTGATGTGGTAATGTATGTTGTGGATCGTGAGCGCGCTAACAGAATTGTAAACAAGTTCATTGTGCTCCGTTTGTGTTGAGATGGAAAGTAAAATTGCAATTTTCTGTATTTGTTTGGTGCTATTGGTCTAGCGGGGCGTTTTCTGTGAATATATTGTGGGCTAACAAGGTGCCTTGTGTTATCAAAGTAAAAGAAAAGCAACATGCACAAGTGGAAACCCATGAAGTTGGTACTGCAGAATGCAGCTTTAGAGAGCTGTACCAACAGCAGTACCAACTGCTCTCTAAACCTGATTCACTGCAGTGAATTATGTTAAGCGAAACTACTTCAGTTGTGTTTTCTTTTTTGCTTAAATCTTTATAAGCAGATATTTTCTAAAGACACTTATAAACTACAACTAAACTACACTTATGGTGTATCTCTGTGACTTTCAATAGTCTGCTCAAAGCTTACATAGCATTTAATTCCACACATATTCCATCATAACACTGCTTAAAATGATTAATTAATTCACATAACATTGCTATTAATTGCTGTTATAAAATAATCTATTAATGATAGTTGTTATAAAACATTATACATTTACATCTAACCTCATTCAATGTTATGTTCTGTGTGTGTGTGTGTGTGTGTGTGTGTGTATGCCTTTCTATTGTTAAAACGATGTTGGAAGGAAGTTATTTAATTTTCAAATAAGTGATACAGAAATCCTGAGAAAGCTGCATCTGCTCCTCCAGCCCTCTGCCTAAGGAGAAGACTTTGACAACCACCGAAGGAGAACATCTTCAGCTGTGTTTGTGCATAAGCAGCACATTACTGAAACTTTTAACAGACTCTGCCTGCAGCCAAAGTGATGACCTCCCCTGCTGTGCGTGTATCACCCGCACATCTGCCACCTTTTCAAACGACGACAAAAGTCTGTTTGATCAGTGACGGCAGTCTGAAAGACCAGACACACTGGAAAGATACAACATCGACCCGTTGGTACCGGCTTCAGTGTTGAGCGAAATGCACTCCATTTCAAACAGAATCAACAATCCAACTTGTCCAAATAGAGCCACGACCTGCTGCATCCATCATCAAGACGCTTCAGCCCAGAACAACACAATTTTGCAGAATGTATGAAGCCAAAGCTTATTATGAGATTGATTTGTTATGTTGGCTAGAAAAGCTTAGTGTAGTTCTTCCACCAGTTCAAAGATTACATTTTCTATAATCCATTGATCCATATTTATTCATTTTCTGTTGCAGATGACTACATTTCTAATTCATCTTTTTTATAGACAATCTGATGATTATAACAAATTACTGACAAACATACTTTATAATTTAAAAATGATAGATATGTTGTTTGTTAGACTGTACAAAGTACAGTAGTAATTGCTGTTTTTAGCTTTTATTTCCAAGTTTTCCGGTAACACAAACATTATAGAAACAGTTGATCATTGTTCTACTTTCTGTGTGAACAGCTTGCAATGTTGTAGCAATACTGAAAAAACAAAACAAAAAAAAACAACAACACAATTTTTGTACACTGTTCAAAGGAAGGCACGTGGTTGTAGGAAGGGCTCAGCAGCAAAGCTGAACAGAGATCAGGGAAAATGCCAGGATGATAAAAATAAAAAAATAAGTAAGGAAATCAATAAAAATGCTCTTTGGCCTGACAGTTTTCAATGACGATAACTAGGACTCAGGATGTACCAGACAGCATTTTGTTTTGGCCCTGGGTTTGATTGACAAATAATGGCCCCACAGTTGTTGTTTTTCTTAGCTCGGCACACAGTGTGTAACGGACACCCATCTCACCAGTTTGTGGCATTTGGGAATAATTACAGGGGGCCGCCTGAGGTAAGGCCTGGCAGAGAGAGAGTTCGTTAGTAATGAGGGAGAAGGGTGGAGGAGAGAGAGGCCTGGGAGGGTAGATAGCCTCACACTGCACAACAGAAAAAAAAGAGAGTTCTTGCTATAAGCTCAGTGCAAAGTAAACACTCAGCAGAACCTCTTGTCCCAGCTTCATTCCACGGTCTGTAGAAATCTCTGTGGCTATTACAAGGTGGGAAAAGAAAAGAGGATTGTGATGCTCATGGGCCACCTGTGACTGTTTGGTATTTAACTCATTTGTATGGAGGTTTGTGTAAAAAGTGCCACAAGGGGCTATGTTTGTGCCTGCATGCGTGCACAGATGCCTCTTGCTGTTATTTAAATCAACAAAACCACCAGGGACAGGTGCAGATGCAGATTTGTTTAAAAAAAAATAAATGCAGTTGAATTAATCATGTAAATAAAGCAGGAAAAATTAAATGAGGAGGGAAATTCAAATTTATTTAAGGCAAGGCAACAGAGGAAATGCATGACATATAATATTCATTCACAATAAACATCCACTGCATGCCAATCAAAAGCTAGCTTTGCAGCATTTAAATACTGATACAATTAGAACACTACTATTACTAATAGTGTGACATGAGCCTGTGCTATTAAGAAAATATAAACTAATGATGAAAGAAACCAGATAGACAATAAATTGATATACATGTAATTCTCTTCTTGCTGTTCTACCTCTTACTCTGCCTATTGTAGGCTGATTTTATACAGCATCACCATCTATCAAAATAAGAAGAGTCTGCGATTTCATTCATTGTCTCCAGTCATAAACATCATATTAAGTCCTTTATAGTGCCTGTGCAACATTCAGT
Source organism: Larimichthys crocea (assembly GCF_000972845.2). Classification (NCBI taxonomy): domain Eukaryota; kingdom Metazoa; phylum Chordata; class Actinopteri; family Sciaenidae; genus Larimichthys; species Larimichthys crocea. The sequence continues at coordinate 26,979,770 of NC_040018.1, read as the reverse complement.
AAAGAAGCTGTACGTTAAGACATCCAGAAGTGCAGGTTAAATGATTGTATGGAAGGAAGAAAGAAATGACAGAACAATAAGTTGTTACTCCCACAAGACACAGGCTACTACCCAAGCACACACAATGTGTTCCTGCAGCTCCCAAACTATCATCCAACACTCCAATGTAACATATCAAGAGACAAATCATAAGCCTGCTTCACTGAACACCAAAGATGATTCGGTATATATCACCAGCAGCTCATGTAATGTGCTATGTGATATATGAGATAGTGTCTGGTCCATATGCACAAATATACTCTAAGTTTGTAATTTAGATGAGAAATACAGGGATGGACTTTGTATTTCTGTTTTTTTTGGTTGAATAGCCAAAGACATGCAGCTAGATGATGTTGATGCTGTGGATGAATAAATGTGATTTCCTGCATTTTATCCCAATGGTGTTATGCCTATTGCCCTGTTCTCTCTCTCTTAATTACCAGATGCCACTCTGAAAAACAGAGTATTGAAAAGAAGGGGCAGCATGTTGGGCAATGTTGATATTATACAACACAGGGCTAAATTAAAGTATCCGCACCAGGTTAGCTGGAGTGCCTGAAGTGGAGTAGTTGTACTGCAACAATCATGGATATACGTTGTACCCAAAAGTCGCAGGTTGGACAGCTGATGTTAAGAGTCTTTTTACTTGTTTGTTGTTCAGGCATAGAGTTGGCAACAGAAAAGCAGGCAGGTAACTGGTAACTCAGAACAGGCAAGCCAACCTCAGAGGCGAGTACACTAAGAGCAAGAAAGCAACCCAGGCAATCTGACAAATGACGTGTATACTCCAACACTAATGAGCTGACTCAAGACAGGAAACTCACTGAGGGCAGCTGTAGGAGAACAGGGTGTAAAGGATAAATACACAATGCACAACAGGAACACATATATAGACTGGAACATTAATGATAGACTTGTGCAAGGTCAAAATGTAAAAACAAACACATGGACCTTTCTGTGATCAAGGGGTCCTAAATGAAAAGTTGAATGCACTATGAGTGGCAAAGACAGGTCAACCAACAAACTTTGCACATAAAGTTTTCCAATTTATTTTGAATCAATTTCCAACATAAAGCCCTGGCATTTGTCCCATTGTAAACCAAAGCAGTATTACTGGCTAGCAGAGGTCATTCACAGCAATTTGCACATATTTGCTACATGCAATAGGAGTCATAAATCGTGCTTGTCGTGGAAGCCCCTGATTAGAAGTGGAGTAGCTACATATGTGTGGAAACATTATTAATGGAGAAAAGTCAGTGGTGCAGTGCAGGATATATGCTGGTGTACGGAGTATATGCACTTCAGTTTCAGTCAGCATTGGATATTTTTTCTCGGATGGCAAAGGCATAGTGTAGTTGACTAACTTTCATGGATGGACCAAGGAGAAAGGAATATTTAACTCAAAATAAGTAATTGTGTAGTTGTCCTGTCTGTGGGTCAGTATTTGGTGCAAAATCTACACCTTGTCTGTGGCTAATGTTGATTTCATAATTATCCTTAGTCCCCTCCAGTCAAAGTGTCCTTGGGCAAGATACTGAGCCCCAAATTGCTCCCAAAGGCTGCGCCATCGGTGTGTGAGTGTGTGTGAATGTGATTAGTTACTTTCAGATGAGCAGTTGGCACCTCACACGGCAACCTCTGCCATCAGTTTATGAATGCATGTATGAATGGGTTAGTGTAGTGTAATATGTGCTTTGAGTGGTAGGAAGAATGGAAAAGGTGCTGTATAATTACAGTCCATTTACCATTTTTGGGTGAGCTAAATAGAACAGCAGATTAGGTTTAGATACGTGTATGGACAGTCTAAAGATCCCTTTACACTGTTAGACAACCAAAATTGACTTTAGTGAAAGAAACATGGTCTGTGGTTGTATTAAAATGCATCAAAACTCTGCCAGTGTCAAAAATTGAGAACAGAAATTCTATCACGTGAATATTGACAAGACTGACATTTATAGATCAGTAACTGGCATAGTGCTGCTGTTAAAAACAATTCAATTTAACTGGAAGTAGGTTTTCTGTCTTTCACATGCTTTGGTTTTTCAAAATGCTGCAGCTACTGCTCTCCTCTGCTAAGCCCCTAAGTGTAGTTCTTTAAGGTTACTGAGTTACCTATGGCTATTTTTCACCCTGGTGGCATAGTAAACTAATCATTTTGCCCTTAGTCTCTGACATAGCGCATGCAGTGAACAAAGCCTGTTGTATGCAGCCACAATGTAACCACACACTGACACATATTAGCTTCTATGCAGTGGCTTCCTGTAAAAATCAGAATTTTATTTAAAGTCCTCACCAACAAATCTCTTAAAGGGATAGTTCATATATTTTATGTACTTTTGGTGACTCTAGGAACCACAAGTAACGGTACTTTGAGGTTATATGAGGTACTTATGCATGGTCAGTGTTTTACCCCAGTTTGGAGCAGACCAGAATTTTGGCACAAAAGCAGATCTATGCACTGCTGCTGAGGGGCTGATAAGCAGAAAAAACACATTTTTGCCACGTAAAAAACACCTCAAAAACATCAGTATTTTCACCACAAACCTTTTTTACCCTGCTGTGAGCCTTTGTCATTTGCTGAAACAAAAATAACAATTGCTTCACTTTAAACTCAACAGACGATTATCCTAGAGTCAACAGACGAGTCCAGCGTCCAATTCTGCCTCCCTTTTAAAGTTGTTCCTGGTCTCTGTCGCCAAGTGTTTGCTCATGGTGGGAAATAGCCGTATAAATAGTACTGTATGGTCTATAGATCCAGGGCTTCATTGCAGACACGTATTCTAAGTGCTTATTCCATCTTGACTTCCAAAGATAGAAAAGTCTCATTTTACTATGACATAATCAGTTCTGAAAAACCCATGTCTGTCATATATTATCTCGGGCCACCTATCTTATATCAACTTAAGAAATCCATGTTGTTTTTTTTCATTTTTTAATTTTCTTTTATTGACTGTCACACTGGTATGTCAAGTTGAGTTTTTGTCTTGTCTCCATGACAAGACAAAATTGTCCTGTATTGTTTTGTGACTTCCTGTTTTATTTTGGAAATTAACTCTCCTCTCGTTTCAGGTCACTTGCCCTTTCTCATGTGTCACCAGTCTGATTGTCTCCCCTTATTCCTGACTGTGTCCACACCTGTTCCCCATTTCTCTCCATGTGTTTATAGTCTGCGTCTCCCTTTGTCCTGTGCCAGTGTGTCAAGTCCTTTGTCCTGATCACCAGCCCTCTCGTCACAGTCAAGTCAGAAATATTCTCGTAGTCTATTTTTTTTTCGTTGTTGTTTTCTTCCTGTTCCTCGTAAGAGCGATTTTTTTTTTGTTGGCCTTTGCCTTTTGTAGTTTATCTTGTAGTCTAGGTTTTTGTTGTTTTCTCTTATTCCTCGCAAGAGTGATTTTTTTGTTGGCCCTGCCTTTTTGTAGTTCTAGTTTAGTTTGTGCTATTGATCATCCCTCATCATGAGGCGCATTTTGTTCCCGTTGTTTCCTGGAGTTAAGAAATAAAATATTCTGCTTCATCCCGTACTCTGCGTTCGAGTCCTCTGTCTCGAGTTCCCCTGTTGTCATTGACATTTGTCTTATCATGTCTGTATGTGTTTAGAAAGTACACAAGACTGCATGTATCCCTGGCAATGGCTGTTACTGGCTAGCTAGCTTGCTGTAATAAGCTGATTGAGTTTGCAATGTGAAGTCAGCAGCTGGTTCGTTTCCACAGGGCAAATTAAATATCTGCCTTGTCGATATGGCAAGCATGCCAAGTGACGGCAGTGCTGCAAGTTGTGTTTGTTATTTTGAATTTAAAGCAGTTAAGATAAGTTAAGATAAGGTTTGTGTCTGTAATGAGGCCCCTATACTTTATTTGAAATGTGCCCTGAGATAATGTCATGTAAGTGGTTTGAATATAGTTTTATAAACTATGTTATAGATGGCACATTAATCAGTAGTACTACAGCTATACATAACATAGCTACTGCTCATTTTAATTGTAATAGCTTCCTGAGACTCAGCAGAGCAGCTCATGCTTTGTTTGCCCAGGGGTTTCAGAGCTGTTGTATTACCAGTCTGGCAATGTCACACCACTGGTAACAGTGTTAAAAAGTAATCAGCACAAATTGCAGTATATAACCAGACAGCAGTGACCACTCATGACCCAACCTGAAACCAAAAAGCAAGAAAAACAAAGATCTCGCTTACAGTAATATTACTTTGTGCTCAATATTTTAGGTCATGTAAGAGTTATCACGGCTTGTAAATGGAATGTTACCCTTAAAATATTCAAAAACTGTGTTTGACTTTTTCCTGTTGTGGAGGACATACAGTACAGACAGAGGGGGTGTGGATGAATATTCGATGTATTAGACCACGCAGTCAGGTAACACTATGCACAGACCCCCCGAGGATGCTGGGAATGGGATCGTCAGGATCAAAGGGAACGTGGAACACAGCAGAACGAGGGATCTGAGGGCTTAGGGGCTCATTAGGAATATTACAAAGGTAAGGCTGGGAATTAGCGCTGAGACAGTCTTAATACAAAACCCTGGAAAGGATGGCTTATACATGTTTTACTGGCAAAGGCAGGGAATTTGACTCTAGTTAAAAAGTACTGATCTTTTGTCATTATGCTCATAGTGATCAATCTTACAGAGAGATGTTTTCTGACCTTGAATTATGAGTAGTGTAGATGTCATTATAGAATGAATTAACAGAAATAAATGTTACCTATCGGCTTAATGTTTAATTATTCTTTATCATCTAGCACAGCTTTTCATGCATTTTGCTACAGTGTTCTATAATTTTAGCACAGTCTAGCACTTCACTGTTACTGTGGCTGTCGAAGGTTCAAATAACCAGTCGCAACATGAACAGCCTCCCTGCCAGTATTCCATCTGCTGAATAAGACATGATTGTATAGATCTGATTTGTATAGACTGGCATTTTTATATCTTTTATCTTTTTTCACTCTTATGTGAATTTCATTGTTTTTGTACTACCTTTATTGGACATTTCTTATTGTATTTTGTTGCAATGTATTTTGTGTATGTGTAAAGCACTTTGGTAAGTGCAGTTATGTTATATAATAATGATAACATGCTTATATAAAGGCATGGTGCTGCCCAAAATTTGGTACTATTTTTATACTTTCGCTATCATAAACTTGTTTGTAATGGACATGACTTTATGGCAGGAAGAAGGAGCTCGACAAAGTGACAGGCAAAAGCCTATGGGGAGTTGTCCATTCACCTGCTGTTATTCATGTACCATATGTTATCTGCGGTTTTGACTCCTTCTGGAAAAACACCAATCAACAGTAGCCATTTTAGATAAAGAAATCCACAAAAGTTGCACACATTTTTAAAACCAGTATGGCTCCAGACATTATCTATAAGCCTACATAATTTCCCTCACTCTTCTTAATTCTTGGTCAACAGCCAAAACGGAAATCAGCCAATCAATTTAACCAACCTTTAGTAGAGTTTTAGATGGAGTGAGGATGGCAAGCCAGCTGTTCACATACCATGTTTCCTCTCCTTTGTTATGAAGTTGTGTGTGTGTCTGTCATAATCAGATCAGGCAGGTATTCATGGTGTCCATATGCACTGTAAACGCCCAGGAGCAACACTCCATCGCTGTATTTAGCATGTGAAAAAAAGAAAGATAGAGAGGGGTGAGGCTGCACCACCATCTGGGTAGGGGTGTCAGAATCCAACTGAGGATGATGGAGAGCTTCATCCAGATACCTTGGGGGTTAGCAATAGAGACAAAGCTCTCATTAACATCAAACTAATCAGATCCTGAAACATGAGACTTTGGGACCCATGGCTGTGTATCAATGTTGTGTTCATTTGTAATCAGGTGATGATGATTGAGTACTCCAAGGAGGCCGGGGGCGAAGCTTTGTTAAGCCATTCTAAAGGATGTCTCTAAGACACAGTACTGTATCATCTTACTAACTAACTTGTACTGGGGAAAGGGAATTTAACCAAAAAATATCCAGTCCTCCTTGCTGCAGACTGTATAGAAACAACCACAAGTTTTAACCAACTTAATTTGAGTTAGTTTTTCCTACGGCATTGAAAATCCGTTGCTGTGAGGTGTTGCCCAATTTATATTCTCTATCAAAATACAGAATGTAATTTACATGAAAACAGGGGCAAGCTCCAGTAACTGCAGTGCAGTCGGTAGAATGAGTCAAAGCATTTCACTCCCCAAACGATGTGCAGAATGTCTCAGGTACTCTGCTGCTTATTGTATATGTTCACTGATTTTCACACAGCGTGGAGTTTCATAGCACTTTATATAGCTCACCCACACTTGCACCTTGCTTTACCAGACCTGTGACTGCTACATTCTCTATGCCAAGTATACAGACATAAATTGTGCAGTAAACCCAATATATCTAGTCAAGCACAAAATTACATACAGTCACACTGACACTAAGATAAAACCTAAGGGGAGAGATACTGTAGCACTGTGCTGACATTCAAATGAACAATCTCAGCATGTCCTATCCAAGATACAACATCAGAAATCAATTTATAGAAGGGGTTTAATATGTTTTTCGAAAACCACAAATATTCACTCTTGCAGAGAGTTCAGTAAATGTGAAGCTACTGCCAGCAGCCAGTTGGCTTAGCTTAGCATAAAGGCTGGAAACAGGATGAATTTGACAAATGTATTGCTTATTGAGTGTTGAGTAATGGGAAATGTTACTTCTGAAGAAATGAACAGTCAAGTAGATGCTGCATTTGGTTTAACTCTGTGTCTTTTTTCTCACTAAACACAACACAGACACAACTATAGCTGCACATAATACAATACCACCATTATGCTTGCAAACTGTTAAATCTACAGCTCCAGAGGAGGAGTAACTCACAGGAGCTCGATGGAATTGGCAATGTAGCCATCAAGGCTTTCCTAATATGGAGTTGGGCATGGTCTCAAAAATGATAGATGCAGCTGGCCTAGACCACTTTACAGATACAATATTATATATACACAATAATATGAAATATAATTGTGCTGGACTTTTTCAAGGTATATAATTGTAGAGTTTTTGTAATAAAAATTGTTTAGATGTCATGCAGGTTCACATTAGTCATATCTGGACTAGCCTCTGTTCTGCTAACTCCTGTTACTTAACTATCATGATTTTTAGACAACAGTTAAACAACTATTAAACATTAAAAAAAAAGGTGAGAAAGGTATGCTGCGGTCCAACTCCCAAACCGTCTCAACTGGGTTTAAATTTGGTAATTGGGGAAGGCCAGACTACTTGGTTGAATAGCTCTTACATAGCCTTAAGGTGTGTTTTGGTCATTGTCCTGTGGGACCAAATGATGGTACACACAAACCAGATGGGATGGCCTGTCCCTGTAGAATGCTACGGTAGCTAGGCTGGTTAACTGTGCCCTGAATTTTGAAAAAATGTGTCACCAGCAAACCACCATGACACAATCACACCTCCTCCTCCATGCTTAATGTGGGTAACCTCACATGCAGATACCAGTTCACCTTCTCTGCATCTCACAAAGACACTGTGGTTGGAAACAATAATCTCAATTTCAAACCAAGTACAGATTTCGACTAGACTTATGTCTATTCTTTGTGTTTCTTGGCCAAAACAAGTCTTTCCTCTTTAGTCTCTCTCAGTAGTCGTTTGCAATTCAACCATGAAGGTCTGATTCATGCAGCCTTATCCAAACAGTTGATGTTGAGAGGTCTGCTAAGTGTGTGGGTGTAAAGGTGTCACATAAGGAGACAAACAAGAGAGAGAATAAGAGAACCATAGTGAACCCAACTCACAGTAAAACATGGTGGTGGGCATATTCAGGTCTGGAAGTGTTTTGCTCACTCTGGTGAATACCTGCACCAAATTGACTGCACCCTGACCAAATGTAATTAGCACTCCATTCTTTACACATGTTATAACCTCTAGTTTGCATCTTTGGAAAGAAGGATTCTTACTGCGGCAGGATAATGATGACAAAGACATCTCAAACCTTTGCAAGGACCACTTGAAGTCCAAAGAAGACCAAGGAGTCCTGACTCCCATGGACTTTGCTCCACAGTCAACTGACCTCAACTCTACTCAGCATTTATAGGAGCACTTGAAGACTGAGAAAGCTACAGACTCTGCAACATTACAAGGAGCGAAATGAACACTGTCGAAAGGTCAACAGATTTTAAACTGAAGTCCATGCTAGCTTGAGTGCAGGCTGTCATTAAAAAGGAGGGCACACAAAATACTAAGAAAATATTTCGTAATCCATGTAGATTTATTCTTACCTACTGTATGTGAAATAGGTAAAATGTAGGGAGTCTAAACCCAAGGTAGTACAGTGCTACAGTCCCTTGATAGTTTATGAAACACTGACAAAAACTTTTGCAATTTTTCTGATTATGCATGAAAGACTGGGGGCATAGTTTTAGTCTTACATAATTCTCTACCTCTTTTTATCTTGAGTTCACTGTTGTGTGGGAAGTAGAGGAGCAAATCCCATTGGCATCTGTTATTTAATTGTTAATGCTAAGCATAAGGTTATGTTACTTGTGTTCCATGTTGGCCTCACTCTCCTTGTTAACATGGGTCCCAGGGTACATTTTGTTACAGTGCTGCATGATTCATCAGTGCAGTCAGGGTCAGGCGATATATGCACTGTATTTCTCAGGCGTGAAACCAAACACTTAAGACCTCTGTCAGGAGAATACTGGAGTAGTTGACACTCTTCTTGTGCCGCCTGGATCACAATGCTACAGCTCCGTATATTAATAAATAACTTTGTCCAATTAGCATTTCTGGGGACTGCAGAGATCAGCATTAATGCTGATTTATTATGTAAAAGGCTGCCAATTTAGGAAACTAAAGAAAGTAGGGGTTCAAGCTCATGTTGATTCAATAGTTTAATGAAAACTCTTAAGCACATCTTAAATTATTACCAATCTGTGAAATAAAATTCTATGAAAGTCAACTTGACATAGGTGATCACTCTTGCTCTCACATGAACAGCTTTTTCTGCGAATGCATAAAATAAAATCCAATAAACCCTGGCCACAATCCCATTTTACACTTTAGGTTAAGTGCAGGAATGTATACATACAATACTGTCTTATCGACATATATTCGCTTTGTGACCAACGTAGAAATGAACATCACGGTTCCCATATTGCCAGGACAACAGAACCTGGCACAGCACAGAGGGGCAGCAAAACGGTGTGATCACAAAGCTTGCTGTACAAAGCTACAAACCACACAGAGCCATAGAGTTGTTATGTTACAATGAATGTATATGATATATTTTCAGCATTGCTGAAATGCAGCATATATAATATACATTAATGCAGAACTTTAAAAGAGACATGTTCAGTTACAAAGTGCTGAACATGTCTCTCTCAGTTCCAGTGCCAAACTTGAAGAGAACAGTGCATAATCAATACCTTATATCCTCTCAGCCCTTTCATGTCTCTAATGTAACCTTCTGGCCCAATCCACTTTGTAAGCATAGGGGCACATTGTTAGTAGTAATCTTACTTGGCCACAACATTACCATTATTACATAATGTAATATACAGATATTCACATTGTACATACTGTACAAAGATCCCAACACATACTGGCTATTCTTTGTATATAGTTAGTCTGTTTTATCAAATAACAATATATTTTTTTAAGTTATGTTTGTTTTTGTCTGTAATTCTTTACTTCTAACGACTGAAAACCTGACCAGACTTAAAATGCTACAGAACAGTGCATCCAGAATCCTTATTAATACAAAGATCATATCCTGAATTGGCTGCAGCTACAGTTCAAGGTTGATTTTTAAGATTCTACTATTCATGTTTAACACCGTCGCTGGTCTGCCTCCCAGCTATATTACTGAGCTTTTAAGTCCCTATGCGCCTATAGTTGCTACCTGAGATCATCCAGAAGGTCACTCTTAGCTGTACCCAAGTTTAATTTGAAAACTCAGGGTGACCTCGCTTTCGTTATTAAGGCTGCAAAGCTTTGCAATGACCTCCCTGAGGAGAACAGGTTTCACTAACAAGCTTTTAAATATCTTATTCAACTTTAGACTTGCTTTGTCTCAACCTACAGCTGCTACTTTATTAGTCATGTACATTGGTTAATATCAGGTGTCCCACACAGGCTATGACACATGCTATGTAGCTGTGACATCTCCAGTTGCCCCGTTGTCACTCTTAGCTATCAAATTAAGGGAATGTCTTAAACATAATGTTATGGAAAAACAAAAGGGATATATGCAATGCAAGAAATCTCAAAAGGTTTCCAAAAGAGAGTTTAGGTAATTGGGTTCAAGTAAATTTTAAGCTTGGCACTTGTGATATGAGTCATGCTATGTATGTTTATGTGTAACTCCATGTGTGACAAATTCACAAATTTGTCGCCACCTCCGTCATCCCTCTTTTCAAATTACAATCATTGGGTCAGTAATCTCCTTGCGTCCCCTACTCTGTTTGCGTTGCTCCTTTTAAAGAAAGGGTAGACTTTTGACATTGTTCAATGATTGAAAATAAATCTGTAATGCGTTTTGGCAAGGCAATTAATATTGCAACAGGAGAAGCAGTTCCAGGGGTCCATCAAAAAATGCTCTTAATAATTAATTCTGAAAGCTAGGTTCAAAACCAATCTATGCTTGTAGAGACTGCACTCAGTGAGTGAGCAGCCAGATTTTGACCGGGTAAAATATGCTCAGTGTCTGGATTAATGGATAATTTAATTTATAAAATCACATGCACAGCAAACAATTAAAATATAGTGTTTTCAAAAGAAAGAATTTTGCATACCAAATAGATGAATGGATGATGAATTATATGGTGGTAAAAGAGCATATTTCATCTGAATACATGTTGTCAAACGAATTGGATCGCAGATACAGCACTAAATACACACTAAAACATAATTGTTTACACTTTTGCATGGAGTTCATCAGCTCAGGGTTTCGGTTTCAGTCTTATGGTTTAATAAACGCTGAGTGCTTTACTTATTTTCACAAAGAATTATGTTTGTTCTGGCAGGACAGAGACATTGTGTGTTGTAATTTACCAGCTACATAAACAAATCACAATCCACTCAAAAACATTCTTGCTATACCAACTGCTGCACACTCTGTTGCTTGTTAAAGCTTTATCTCCACCTACCCAGCCTCCACCTGTGCCAGCATATCTACTTGAGCCTATGGTAGCTCTTAAAGTGATAACACAGCACAGTGTTGCTACCCTGCTGCCGCTCATTATGCTCCTGCTATACCAACAGCATGGTTGCTGGATAAGCAGAGAACAGTTTAATGCAGAGCATTGAATGCCAAACATAACCACATCACCCTTTGTTGTTATAAATGGTTTATCGTGTGATTAGAGTTCATGACTGAGCAAGGTTTGGTAGCAGATTTGTTTTAAATAAAACAGTGTCTCTGCCATACAACATCATTCACTAAATGTCTTCATGTGGTTATTCGTCATGCAGCACTGCTGGCAACCAGCTGAACTGAATACATTTTGAGCATGCATTCATTTTAAAAAACTCACTCCTAACATTTTTACCATGTGCAGTAAACATGCTGCTCAGGCGAGTACAAATTTTTGTTGTGTGCTACTTTCAATGTACAGAGTCAGGAGCTAAATGCACTTTGTTTTTGCATGTGTCTTTATGCTTCATCTAGCCTCTCATTTCTGGGGCACTCAACACACGACAGCTCCTTCTCGCCTCTGTGAACACTGGGTTTATATAAGTTTCATGCAGGCAAATTGGCCTTTACTGGTAATGTTCAAACAACATGCAATGAGCTGCATCATAGCGCAAGAGGTCAAATTCATATTCTGACATACTCATAACTTACTATGTATGTATTACTACTGTAATGGGTTGTCAGCTATCCAACTTAGTCAGTTTGTGTTCATATATGTATGCAGTGAACATGAACGAGATTTAATTTATAGTTATTACAAATTAAACAATGTTCATGTACATAATTTTTCACTTAAAATAAACACATTGTCACATCTTTGTATTATTTTTATTGCACAACCACTATGATTAATGTCTTATTCTACTTACGAATAATGTTTTAGGAACATTTTATGGTAAAGTTGCATTGGTACATGTCTAAATTGCTGTTATTTAGGTCATACAATCTTTTGTTTGTACTGAAATTCCAATACATATCTGCGGAAATCATTCTTCAGTATATAATTACAAATAACATCTGGTTTATCCTAATAATCCATAGTTTCATAGGCAGCTATGAATTTGTATTACATGCAGTGTTCTTGTATGGCTTTTGCATGTAAACTGCTGCATTTAATTTAGGAATCTTTATTGCTTCTGAAGCAGAACACCCAGGCCCAATTAAGTTCCTTTTCTTAGGACATGAACCCTTACTGGCTGTCTGTAAGTATGTTCAGACACCAACCCCTCCATTCAGGATGTACAAATATGCTGCTTAGTTATGCAGTCCTGCACATGAGTTCCTGCAAATGTGAAATGACAGACTTAGCCAAAGGGATGACCCACTGGCAGCTCACTGTCATTGGCTTTCCCCCTGTGGATTAATTTGTCATGAACATTAGGGATATCATCCTTCAAGTCAGCCAATGAAAGTCATGGGATTGGCAGATAAAGGGCATGGGGGATTTCAAGAGGGTAGATTCACAGGGCTTTGTATATATTAGAGTGTGACATAAAGCCTGGAGCTACTGTGTACTGCTCTGCTTCAAGGTAATGGATACCTGTCTTCTTAATCGTGTCCCCACAGAGTTGGAGAGAGTAAAGGAGGGGGGCAGGATACATTGTTGAAGGGATGCAGTAATAGGCATCCTTGAATGGTCTGTCTGAGAACTGGACAAAATCTAAGCAAAAAGTTAAAAATAAAAACAAGTTAACTACAGTACATCATACAATACTGCACATTTGTTAGTGCTTTTCTAAATATCAGTATCATTTGTGTGCCATACTGCTGGTGAACTTTGTGTACACTGCGGGGGTGAAAGGAATTGACTTGGTACATTCTTACACATTGTTTTTAATCAAAATATAGTCCCCCCCCCCTGTTTGTTTATTTTTGCTTTGTATTTTTGCCCATTGTACAGGGATGCTCTATGACTTCTATATAAACCATTTTGTTGTTTTGTAAAAATGCCACATGAATACATTTTCACTTGTTATTTTCATTATCATTGAGCTTGGTGAGTGACAGGAAAAATAAGCTCTTTAAGGGATCGCTGCTCTTTCCTGGTATGATGTAGGGACTGGTGCTGTTGGAAAGACTGGCCTCTCATGTTTCTTATTTATTTTGTTTTTCATGAATTTATTTATTTCTCTGAGAGGTGATGGGACTCAGAGTCACTGACACACAGCTGGGGTTGCTGACTGGGAGCCACACATGTTGAGTTGGCCCTTCAGGAGTTGTCACTCTGATGAAATAGGCAGGATTATCTGCTTTTGCAACAGGTCTAAAGTCAGTGACCACTGACCTCCCTAAGGAGGGGCCCAACTGAGGATGTAGTATTCCAGCAAAAATCAATAAAGTAGCAGATCATGTTTTTTGGGGGGGTTTTCAACAAATGATATTCGTTTCATGCCAGTTTATATGCCATGGGGTTTGCCATTTCTCTCTAGTATTTCTGAATTTTGTGATCTTGCATTCCTTTTTTGGAGTGTATGACTACAGCAGAAACTCACAGTATTGCTGCCTTCATCTCCAACAATCCCTCCCACCCCTCCCACCCCCTAGTGGCATCATACTCCTGCTCTAACTCCAGAAGGAGTTGCTCCCTTTTCCTGGGCTTGACCAGTGGTTGTAATCTCGTTTTACTGAACTCTAAGGACCCTACCGTCTTGTTAGCTCCAGTGCAAAGAACAAGTCCATTCATTATATGGAGCCTGATGAATGACTTGGTCAGACAGTAAGGGAAAGCCAAGGTGTAAATGTTCAACCTCTCATAAATCACATAGACGGGCAAGTCTAGACCTTAACCTACATGTACTCAGGAGTGATGATACCTTTGTATATTCCTACCCAGTTGTGTAGAAAAATAGTTTGAGAATAGTGCTGTGCTTATGTCTATCTCTGAGTGGTAAAGTGTCGGAATATGAATAGAAGACTCACATCATAAACCGAGACTGAAAATGTTCCCTGTAATATGGTGTCAAGAAACAAGCAGTAGATTGATGCCAGTCATAAATGCTTACTCTTTTCTTAACTGGTTCTTTGCAGTTTGCGCAAAAATATTCACTTTCTTAGTCACACAGAATTCAGTTTCTCACCATGCCATTTATTTTATATAAACTATCTTCTGACAGCACAGAACAATGCAGTGTGCCTCTCCAATACATACACACATACACAAAGTTCTTAAAGCCATCACTTGTACGAGCAATGCATCTTTTTGCACTCGTGTTAGAAATGTAGTATAATGCTATTTTGTCCTGAATATGATTTCAGCAAGAGCTATGTTCCCTGGGTATTTATTGTTTCCTGATTAAAACAACAGTGAAAACACTACGGAGTTTGCAACGTATGAATAATTGGTTAGGAAAACTCAATGACTTGACTGGGTTAGGGTTTTCCAGTTCAATTTCAGGGGAAACGCATCTTTGTTCTCAGCAGATTAATGGCACCATAAGCGCTGCCATTAATTTTATGTGACATGGTATTTTTTGTAACCCACAAATATTCCTTTTCATGTACAACTTGAATGTTTTCTGTTTAAGACTTGTTTTTACTTGAGTAAAACGTTTTTATATAATGTCAAACATTCACTATTATTCTAGAAAGTTACTGCCAGCTTTATTTCTCTATACACAGAATAATGTTCAAGAATGATGTTTTTTAAGTTTCTGGTTTGAAAAATGCACTTCAGTTATTCAGTGGTACATCAGAGGGCAAATATAATAGAAGTCCAAACATATGAACACAATTATTAATTATAAATAGTCTTAATAGTGAATCATTCTCAAATTTTCCCATTTGGTTATATGCCAGCCTGTTGGATTAGTGCTACCATTTTGTTATATATAGTTATACTGCAGGTGGCCCTTCTCCCTGTTTGCTGCCCCATTTCTTAGTCTATTTTTACTTAAGTGAGGGCAAAGGAACACTGCCATCTTCATTTGGCTTTCCTAAAAAATATATATAATATATATAATATTCTGAATTCATTTTCCATGGAAATGGCCTTTGTGTCCACAAGTGTCATTAAGATGATAGAGAAAGGATCATTTTCATAATGTTGCCTAAGTCAGTCTGCAGGTCACTATTTTAATTTAAGATGAAAAAGATGGTCATCTCTTTGGTTGAGCTGATATGCTACATAAATCTATTGTAGATGTGTGTAAGGAGAACCAAGTGTGTGTTCCATCTATTGTGAAGCATAATCTTAATTCTGGTAAATGTCTTTGGGGGATTTCAAGGGAGATTTTGTTCTGAAAGAAGAATTCTGGTCTGACTCAGACCATACATTTATTTAATTATCCTTGGAAGCATATTTGGGATGCATATGTGTTTCTTAAGACTCTCAATCTCCTGGATGAAAGCTTTTGTTTTACTATTTGTTGTTTGTTCTTTTCTTTTGAGAAGCTTCAAGTCTCTTCTTGGTCCCTTTAGATGGTGAGAGGAGGTCATGTACTCATTCACACGTTTTCTTCCTGTTTTGTGCAACATTTCTTTGGTCTACTGTGGCATACATATCTGCTCTGTAAATCACAAATCCTGTGATCTGATTTGAGGGAAAAATGTATATTTTTTTGGTTTCATGATGGTTCCCGCTAACAGTGCATTAATTTATGGTTCACATGTAGTGCTCCATCTACACACATGGAGATCTTGTTTCCATACAGCTGTTTCATTTTGAACTAACATCAGCCTGCTCCACAAGAGTCAAAGTCTTTGAACAACAACCCACATTTGCTCTTCTGCTAAAGTCTGCTTCTCATCTTACTTACAAACATGGACATTCTTGTCCTTGCACCTTAGCTTATTTAACAAGTGATCAACCAATCATTGTGGGAAAAGTGCACTGTAAATGTCTGTTTGTATGCTGAATAGCTAATTATCTGGTCAAGTGCATCATATTAAGCAGCAATATAAACTTGAAAGCATATAAACCAGAATGCAAGTGTCACTTTAGATGCTGGCATTGTCCCTAGTCTTTAATACCATGCCTTACAAAACACTGTAGGCTACACCACAAGCTTGTTTCAGGTGCTTTTAGTTAGCTAAGTCCTAGCACCCTCCCTCCTCCCATGACTTGAAAAGCATATTCGAATGTTGACGGTTCTCGTGTTATATTCTGTGTTTATTGTGATGTACAGCTCGGAAGTAAATGTTAAAACCACTACTCAAAAACCTATCACCTATTACTGCAACTGCCCTGGCACAGGCCTTTCATGTTTGGTTTATACAAGGTTTGTATTTTCACATTGTATTTTCAAAAAAAAAATGTGTCAGTTACACCATTGCCCAGCATGTAGAGGTGCAAACATAACTATTGCAGTTGCCACATTTAATGGCTACTGGACTAGTTTTACTTATTGACATCATTACCTGGGCTTTGGTTTCTCTGTTGAGTGCAGATATTGCCTTTTCTGTAAAGTGACTTTGTGTGCCACAGGTAGGGTAGATTCTCTTCTCTCATTTTTTGGAGTTGGACAGCAAAGTTGACTGTACCTTCACACTCAACATGTTTCCAGTAAGTTCATAAAATCTGAAAGGTGCTCTGATGTGTGGTGACTTGTGTCTGGACACTGCCTACCTATTGTCAGAAACCAAACGTCTCTCTGGTATAAGAACTGTGTTCATAAACTCTTGACATGGATGCACGCCTTCCACAATGTTGTGTAAAAGCAGCTCCATCACTGTATGAGTTATAATACAATTTTCCCCAAACTAATCATGATGCTGCTTTTACATCTAAAAAAAAATAAATAACCTGAAGTAGAAGAATGTTCCTGAAATAGGATGAGCAGGCACACTCTTTATGTCCTCATGCTTATGTATGTGTAAACAAAGGAGTATCTGAGTTCTCCAGCTGTGCCAAGTCAATGTGCATCATCATTGTAGTGCATCAGCAGCAGCTGGAGTCTAATAAGAATCACATTACAATATTGTGGTTAAACACTTAATATGCTATTTCTTATAAAGAGGGGAAAAAATGAATAATAGAAGTTAAAATTTGCATTCTCTCTCTCTTTTTTTTTTTTCCACCTGCACAATATTCCCATGTAGAAGCTCACCACGTTTTCTGGGGCAAACTTCGGGATGAGCAGGTTACCTGCTGATATGTTGTTCATCATTGGTTGGCTGGACCACTGATAAAAGTACTCGCAGTGAGCACAGCTCTGCTTCGCTTGGAAAAGTGTCCCAATGACATTTGGAAACCACACAGCTCCGATTGCAAATTGGACATCTTTTGAACAGCTCCATTAACTTGTCTTCATGGACAATGTACTTGGTTACTGTATGAGGTGGGAAGTCATTTGAGGTACTATGAAGAGAAAACAGGAAGATAAATTACATTGTAAAAAAGAAAAAGTATTTGTTTTCTCTCCTGTTTTCCTTTCTCCCTGTGTTTTCCTTTTGTTTCCCTTCCACATGTTCTATCTTTGTTCCCAGTTTGTGTGTGAAAGGGTGTGTGTTTGTGTGTTTGTGTGTGTGTGTGTGTGTGTGTGTGTGTGTGTGCTGCTGGGTGTGGCTTTCTGCCAATCACCAAACACACTTGCAACTGATCTCCTGATCAACTCTTACCTGCACAGTATATATAACCCCAGCTCATTCATCCAGACTCTATTTTTTTCTTTTATCTGATTTCTTAGTAACCTGTGTTTCTTCTTGTCACAGGATGTCACTGTCTGCCTCCCTGTCGCTACCTCCAGCTGCCTCCTATCTTCAGTTGTACTTTGGATTTTGCCACTACAACAGGATTAGTACTTTGCCACTTTGTCTTTCAACAACCAACATACTCTCACTCCACACCGCTCCCGAAAGAACCCCACTGGCTAAGCCATTATCTCCTACCCAACCTCACAAAAAAACTGTGTTTAACTGATTATGGTGTTCTGGTCTGTATTTGGGTTCAACAGTTATGCCATTGTATGATTATAGTAAATATACACCTTGTGTTAATAAGAATCTTACAAAATAAGCCAGCCATGTTTGAGGGCATTTAGGACTAAAATGAATTTTTGGGTTATTGTATTTCAAGAATTATTCAAAGGTAAGTATGATTGGAAAATGTATTGCATAGCTGTTGTAATGCTAACAATTAACTTACTCAGTCTGGCTTTTCACTCAACTCACTCTCCTCAAGTTTTAAATGATATAGTATTATATGAAGTATCTAAGATTCCTTGTGTAAACCAAATCTCTTATTTTTCTTTATTTTCCAGTACATCCAGCGCAACTTACTGTACTACAGTATATATTTTGGCAGGGCAGTTGTGCAACCTTTCCACACTATCTATTTCAAAATGCCATCATACTTGTCAACATGACATCACAGAAAGGTCAGCACCCCAATCTATCCTTCTCCTGAGGCCACCTGGTATAGTAGTAACTAGGTGCAAATTGGAAAGTGCTACTCATGGACATCCACACAGCTTAACTTGGAGAAAGAGAGAATACAAAGACACAGTACAGTTAGGCCTGGTGACACCACATCTTACTGTAAATAGCCCACCTGTAGTGGTAGTTTGCATACCACATACACAATTCAATTAAAACTTCACTGATGTGAACTCTTTCGTTGTCAACAATAACCTGAGATTTAATCAGTCCACAAATAGATTAAGACCGAACAGGCCACAAAATACACATTGAACCAAGTTTTGGCAAGATGTCATCAGAAAAAAAATCAGTGCTGAGATTTCCTTTTCCTGTGTGGGAGAGTCTGAACTCTGTTAAAATGAGCTTCCATATCTATTTAGCGGCCCGCCTTCCCTGAGCCTCTGCTCGAAACCGTCTTGCACATTTCTTTGTCAGGTCAGTTTCTCTTAAATCTTAACCTGAAACATGTAGCATGGAATCATGTACTCCCAGCATTCAATCCCCAGGATATTCATCCTCCTGCACAAGATGAATAAACTGCATCATATATACGACATCAACAGTGGGCATGCTGCTAACTATTTCTAGATAACTGTGTCTGCTGAAAGTTATATTTATATGGGGAGACAGCAGGAACCCAAAGCACAGAACTTTGTCATCTACATGTCATCATGACTCCAGCTTCCTTTGTCCCTCGGACAGACAGATGACATGTCTTGAGAATGTGGCAGATATGTCAACTCACGACCAACAAGCAGGGTTTCTAGCCTAGACTTTTCTGACAGAAAATAGTGGCCTTATTTACCTGGTTTCCAATATAGTCTGAAACTCACAGTGTGAAATACATAATTCCATTTAAACTATGAATTGGCCGGCTGCTAAATAGTTCTCTTAAATGCATCCATGCCAAACTACGTAAACTTAAGGAGCAGAGAGGAACATATTAAATGACAACGCGGTGGCATTCAACCAACTTAGGAAGAATGAATTATCATTACTATGCATAAACGCATCTGTGTGCCAAGAAATTAGAAAACTGAGCAGTGATAGGAGGAAAACAACCACCATTAAAAACAGAACATGGTAAAGACAGTTTATCAATCTTGAGTCAATATAGGAAGCCACTCCGTCTGCCACCACATCAAATAGAGACACATGTCCTTTAAAAGAATCAACATGTTGAGTATTGGACCTTATTAGTTAATTCAGTAGCATTTACATGACTTCTCAATTCCTAATGAATAATCTCAAAAACTGACTATTTCAGTTACTGTTACATTGGCATTTTGGAAGTACAAGATTTTTACCAGACAGTTATAATTTCCTACTGTGCTTACACTGGCAGATGGTGACATCTCTCCAATAATTTCCATGAAAGGCATTTTGAGGCAGTGTGTTGGAGTTCGCTTAAGTTGTGTGATAAGACTAGAGATACACTGTTCTGTTCCAGTATAATGCAGCAATCCACAAGACTCACAGTGGCACATTTTGTATCCTTTATGGCAATAATTAGATCACTGATTGTTGTATTCCTAATAAGACAGAAAATAGGAATGATACGAACAGCGTTAACTCTTAAATAAGTGGGACAATTCAATAAGCTACTTGAGGTTAAACTAGTTAGAATTGATTCGATCTGCGAGGCAAGGAGAAGAATTTGACACTGCTATGTTATGAGAACCAAGACCAGTCTGTTACGCTGAGTATGTTGCTTTCTGAGGAGTGATTGAATGTAACACCTACCATGGCCACCTTCTGCAGCCAAATGGCTAACATGGGAGGGTCATCAACTATTCTACAGTGGGTCACCTGATCAACTGGGCCTTTCAAGGTATATACCCAGGTCTGCCCAGGTAGTATCATCACCTTCTTTTGCACCTTGAAAGCATCATACATGCCATCCATCCATCCATCCATCCATCCATCCATCCACACCCTTCACTTCATTTGTGTTGTTCAGTTGTGTTTTAAATATATATTATTTTAGGTCAATCTCTACTGCCTCCAAATTTGCTAAATCAGTTTGTGACATGGATACGTTTTCTACCACAAGTCACACCGAGGATCAGTATTTATCCTGAATTCAAAGGTGGCTAATGGTCTACAAGTCTCTCCTCTTAATCAGTATGCATAGCCGCATATTATCAAACCTTATTTAGATTTTATACACTTACATCAAACATGAATAAATGGAGTCGATTTTGACATCATCAAGATTACCTTTCAGCCATAATAAGACAAAAGATTATACATGCTCAAAATAACTTTTAAACACTATCAACTATCCGATCCAGTAGCAAACGGCACTGTAGGCTAAAACATGTCACACTCACTGTGCATCGGATGCTGACACATCTGACATTACAGACAAACTCTGGGCTGTCATGAGGTTATATAAAAAAAAAAAGAAGCAAAAAGGGAAGAAAGACAATGGCGGGGCATGAAAGTAAAGGAAAGAACAAGAAGACCAGTTGTCAAGATACATTTTTATTGTGGAATAGATTTATTTTTGTTGCCTGAGTTACAACATTTTTGAGAACATCTGATCAGTCACAGAGTGAAAGAAGAGTGAGAGCTTCGGATGTGCAAAGAGCATTGGATAAGGAGTCAATTATACAACTGTCCAAATATCATCCCTCTGTCTCCATTCACATTCTCACTTGTCCTCTCTCTCCCATTTTCTGTAATGGCTCTCCTCTGGCTGAACATACTGTAGCCTCTCCAATTTGCTGGTCTTTCAACTAAAACCAAAAGCTGTGAGAGAATGACAAATTGACGGACAGAAAAAAAAAATTGAATAGAATTTGGAAAGTGCTGACATTGTTTGACTTTATTGAAAGTTCCCTTTCATTTGTCACTGGTGTTGATGAATTAATTTTAATTGATTCACGATAATGTAAGATGTCCTCTGTCAATCATTTTTTTGTCAGGCAGTGCTAAATTTGGAGGTGGCCATGGAAACTTAAACAACGCTATAAAGTCTACAGCCATGTTAGCAGCACTGTGAACCTCCCTTATTTAATGTTAAGCATGTACTTGTTAGTGTCAGTTTTTCAAACTTTGACTTGATAGAAGTGATGGATGAGATGACACGTGATCACAAAAGTGAGAAGATTCATACTCTGAGGCCCCTGTTACATCCCTGTCTAGTGTAGCGAGTGTAACATAAATAAGAGTTCACACTTATTGATAGTCAAAATCAGGCAGTTTTATTGCTGCTATCAATACCAAATACATTAAATAAACTGGAGAAAAATGAGACTTCTCTTTGCAGTGAACCAGGCCAAAAAAACAAACAGACTAACAACAACTTAGTGTTTTAAGGGAAGCTACCTAAACCCTATAGCAAAGGAAACAACAAAAACACCCTCAAATTTCATGGGAATACATTTAATATTTCTTCAGATGTTTTGGACTAAAATTGATGGGATGACATTGCGATTGTGACATTGTGACTTAAAGTGCTTATGCAGCCATTAAATGCTTAAATGACATACAATAATTTAAAATAAATCATTCTCTGTTAGGTGTGATGTAGACTACCTCTTCATTAATATTATTTTTATGACAAATGTAGTTCAGCTCCCTAGACACTTTTACGGTGTGCCTACTCTGTACGTAGCACAGACCTCCAATTATTTGGGTGGGGACGTGGTATGCAAATGTATATGCATAAAGGAGAGAGTTGCACTTCATTGCTGACACAAGTAGAATGCTTCAGCTGACAGGCAAACTGTGAACCTAGTGCTCCTGCTTGATAAATAAGACACAAGTTCATCCCTGCAAACCGTCAGTAGTCTTCTAACTTTAACAATGTTCCTCCCCAGATACAAGAAAGCTCTCAGGGTTGTCACGACAATCATATAAAAAAAATAAAAATAAAAAAAAGTTATCAACAGGTCTGCCACATCCACATCTTATATCTTTCATTCTCCTCGGAAATATATGGCATATCTCTTTGAGATCACAGGCTGGGGTAGGTGCTTTGTTGTCTTTATGTATTTTAATGAATCCTATTTTTAAAAGCTGGAAACATACGCGTACAGCTGGACATATAATTAAAACCAGGCAGCAAAAGTTTCACGGACAATTAGTACACATGCAACCTTGTTCCTGGATTCCAGTGTCAGTGTCATTTCAGGGTACAGTGTCTTTGCCTCACCTAGAGCTGGAGACATGCTAGTGCCTTGGGTGCATATCCACCTTAGCACTTTAATTGAACAGCTGCTCTGCATCAAGATTCATACACACGTACCGACTTCCTTGAGTCTGATGGCTCCTTTATTGTGACAAATATGGGGGCAATTTATTGGTCTCCCTGGACAGTAAATAGAAGGTTACATGCAGCACCAGAGCTTTAATTGCATTGTCAGGAGAAGGTAATGTCTTGCCATGGCAGCTCTCATGTGTGCACATAAACTCACATAGATGTACACATTCACACAACAGTTTGTATGCACATGCTGTCACAGCCTGAATAAATGTATACACATGCACATACTGCACACGCACGCACGCGCAACATGCTTTTAGGAAAATAAGATATTTTGTCAAGCTTTCTGTGGTTTCTCTGCTTTCCCATTGGTTACACCTCACTGCAGGCAACATGGGAAAGATACAGACACAGCTGTTTGCAGGGGTTTTATTCTGATAACACTGTCAGGGCATCAAGTGGATTACTCAAGTTATCTTGTTGACACATACTTTCGACATATCTACTTTTATCCGTTGATCTTTTGTTCAGAGAATATTAGGCTGCTGTGGGTAATTAATGTACTCAGGAAAATAAGAAAAGTTATCACCAAATCTATCTCTGTAGAAATTTATAAAAAAGAAAATACAATAAAGTAAAAACTTAGTGGAGTGCTAAAGATCCGTATTTAGTATATCACCATCGTCTAACATCCTCTTGGAACCATGAATGGTGGGATTACAGGAAAGGTCAGGGGATTAACAAAGTCATTAGGGCGGCATGGATATCTGTACCAGTGGCAGGTCATCAAAGAATGAAAAAATAGACGCTTAATGATGTATGTCCCAATTGGGAGCATTTTTAAAAATAATTCTTGATAGTTAACTCAAGTTTGCATGCCCACCTCAATTCTCTCTGTGTGCTTCTTCTACATGTTCGAAGACAAGCAGGTTAATTGATGACTCTAAATTGCCCATAGGTGTGAATGCGAGTATGAATAGTTTGTCTCTACGTGTCAGCGCAGCGGCAACATTTCCAGGGTGTACCCTGCATCTCGCCTAGCTGGGATTGGCTGCAGCCCCCAGAACCCTGATAAGCATGAGCGGTAAGCGAAAGATAAGCGAAAAATAGATGGATGGATTTTCCAGTAATATTATTTGAATGGAAATTTCAGCGTTTTTACAATTGTATGTAAATACAATTTCTTGCTGGTGGTTGAGTTGGAGTGATAAAACAAAAAGCCACCATTTGGTCCACATTGACTTCTGATGTCCTGACTGTGTGATGTCAATGAAGTCTCAATATTGAGAAATGTGTGTTACCAATTGTAAAATTAGACCTAATCAAATGTGTTATTATTTTGTGAGGGGAGTCTGTACTGATCCATTAGCCATTTGCAATCTAATGTTCTATTTCACACAGGGTTTGACTTCTAATTGGTTATTTAAGGCTTGACTTATCACTGTGGATCTTTAGTGGATCTCCACACTCTGGTTGTCAAAGCTACTCTCCAGTGAATTACCTTTATGTGAGTGGACAGTGTCATGGTTAAATAGGCTGTCTGTCATTTGTAAATGCTGAAAACAAAATATTTATTTAAAATTTTGTAATGTATTTATTTTATATTTAGTTGCCATTCACGTTTATTACCAAACCTATCATAGACACTTTTAAACATGAGTTTTAACACAACTGACAGAGTCATTTATTTAATGGGGTTCTTGAGGGATGAAAAGGACTTAATGAGGCTTCATTTTTTTCTTGAGATGGTATAATGTAGTACATGTTTTCATTCATGGTGTTTGACAGTGTACTTTTGCAACTGCCTGCTCTATGTAATATATGATATAAAACATACTGTAAAAGAAGAAAAGAAGGCATAAAATATATCTACCACTGCTTCGTCCAAGGATATTCACTCTGAGAGGTCCATAGCTGCCTGTTTGGCATTGTGCATTCAAGAAGAGCAGAGCTAACCCCATCTGTGTTCAAATGCAACTATTCTGCATTTAACATTCAATGGCATCTAAACTAAAGCCTGAACCTGTGTGACTATATTGTGGCAAAAGAAAGGGTGCAGAGGATAGGGAGATGGATCGCCACAAAAGGCAGTTACGAAACCTTAAACATACAAAATGTTTAGTGTTCAGGAAGTTGACCTAAATGCAGACATGGAGGTAAGTAAACAAAAGGTAACTCTAATGATTTACTGAATATGAAAACACAATAACAAAAAGCAGCAACATTTTCCAGGCAAAACAAACAAAATCAATATATCTTATGTATAAAAGAAAGTCCAAATCTGAACAACTGAAGTCCAACCAACAAAAATCCAGAACTGAGAAAAACTAGGAGCGGGTGCTGGAGCAAGACAGAACAAAGGACTGGGGAATGAACACTGAACTGGGGAACAGATACAGAATACAGGACGCAGTATGACCTGAAAAGGAAACCAAGAACACAGAGACTAAATACACAAGCTGAGACAAGATGACGAGACTCAGACCACAGCCACTAATCAGGCTGGGACATATAATCACAACTGGCGGCAAACACAACAAAGGCACGAATACAAGCCAAAGACAGGGAGATAATTGTGATAATATAAAACAAGAAAACTCAAAATCATGACCTCATAGATGATGAAAGAACACCATTATCTCCACAAATTCCAAAAACTGACAGTAAATGCTTTGTGTCTAAAGTGCAACAAGAGGAATGACCAACAGATGCAGGCATGTGTTATGCCATTGCTTTAGAGAGTAGATCCTGAACATCCTCACCCTCATCAACAAACTCATAAACAATGCAAAACAAATCAATCAAAAGATCAGTGTAAGTCCATGGCTACAGTGGATGGAGGTTTCATGAGATAAGAAGGGATGTCTTATAAGATAACTTTGGGTGCATTGGTAACGGTCTATGCAAAAGATGAATTGAAAAACAATTTATTTTGAAACTGTAGCATCAGACAATGCGGGCGTTCAGCAGGGACTCCTAATATTATCCAAATAACTGCGAATCATCCATGTTATAAGAAATCTCAAAGAGACAAAAACACTTTGAAATAGCATATGGTTTGTTGCTCACCTTACCTAACTCCATCTTGCTGGAATTTGTGGGTGTTTGGAAGTCTTAAAAGTGCTCAAAGGAACAGAAGACAGTAAAGGAAACTCTAACTGAATATGACATAATGAGTGCCAGAAAGAAGTGAAATGCATAACTCTCTAATTGGTGTCTGCTTTGGCATGGGGGTGGGAGACCACCAGAAGGATAGAGCACAACTGGGGATACAAGCAATAAATAGGAAGGAGCAGATGGTCTGCTCAAGAGGACAGATACCCGAACGCCTGCAACAAACCGGACACCAGAAAAGTTGGAAGTAGGTGTGCGTGTGAGAGTACATGTTTATGTGTGATAGAGAGAGGGAGTGTGCATCAGTGTACTGTACACGTATTTATGACAGATACAGCTGAGCATTATTTTGAAATATATTCACATACAGAAGTATCAGTGCTATCTGTTAATGATGAAGAGAACACATGTTGTCCTTGTATCATGTGTCCTTATGGATGAGATTTATACTGTATAGCATAGTGTGTGTGCCTGCCATGGCTGTGATGCTGATCAGCTGCCTCATCTGTGTCTTTATAATCACACATAAAAAGGACTGTATAAAGGTATGTATATCTTTTTAAATATTAAATCTTGAATATAAATAAAACAATTTCTTTTTTTTAAATTGTGTATATATATTTTAAAAAACAGCTCTTTCATAATTTCTTTCTTTTATCAATTATTTTGAGGAACAAGGAATGAGTATCATTAGGATTGCACCAGACTTAACAACGTCCACCTGCGTCATTGGCTTTTAAAGAAAGTATTGTGGGTTTTACCATTATGCTTTTAATGGGTCATTGAGCATTACATACAACCGGGATGTTAATGGAGTAAGTGCGTCCTCTTTTGGTAAATAAATCTTCAGAAGAGGGCATTGCGGATTTAAAAGGACAGTATGTACGACTTGGCCAAAATTATGGTTCAAGAATTATGACCAGAGTGTAAAGAGGCAACATGACATTTTATCAAATACTTTTATGTGTTGTGTCGTAGAGATATCTACTCAAATCAGCATGTTAAATTATTAACTTTGGTCAGTACTTTCTTGTAATATCACTTGTGCCTTGAGAGGTTATAATGAGTCGCTGTAATGTCAAGTCTGCCCTCAGTCCAACATGAGGACAAAGAGAGAGAGAACTGGGTATTTTCCAGCATCAGCAGCCTGGGGGAGCTCTAGGAGGAGACAGCAGAGCCGGTGCTTCTCAGAAATAAACACCTGCTAGATTCTGCTCTGATCTGGAGCTGTTTACTGGTGGGAGTAAGGAGAGATCAGAGCTTAGTTTTTAAACCTTTGGGTTTAAAAAGTAGATTTACCTTCACTGTCTGTGGCAGACATCCTCTGTTGTTATTATATCCATCTGTGGACACCTATGATACAACTTTGTATTTATATAGAGACCAGCAGAAAAGAAAATTGCTTGAAGGAAAGTAAGCAAGGACCTAGATCTGGTAAGGGCTGAAGATGTTACTCTCAGTTGTACTAAAGTATGAACTAGGTAAGCATAGCCCTTATTAATCTGAACCTTATCTTGTCTTCCAGACAGACCTGACTTTTTACAAATATTTCAGCATCCCTTTGATCACTTTATTGCAATCAAAACACACCATATTCTGTTTATTTGTGGTCCACACGGCTATATCCTTACTAAGCGGGTTCAGCAGTTTGTAGTCACTCTGTAAAATGGCAATGCTGCACCCTGTTTGTGGGCTTGTGGCCAGAATTTATTCATTTATTTCATTAAATAATTTGAAACGAAATGAATGTGTTTCATCTATGACTGAGACATTTAGGTGTCCTGCTGTGTAAAAGACATACATTGCTGGTTTTGATTTCGTCTGCTCCATGTGGGGAATGGGTTTTCTTTCCATATTGGTTTAGCTTTGTATCTAGTCCACAAACAACGTGGGTGTAATTGACCATAGTTGGCTGTTATGCAAATTAAAAAGGTGCAAATTGCAAGTGGTTTCTGAGCTTTTTCGATATTATTTCAAATAGAGATACGGAGACACTATAATGTCGATGGGAGTAGTTGAGAGCTGCAGTTCTGCAGTTAAATTGATTGCCAAACCTATAATAGGGCATTGGTGGGCAATAAGGTGAAGGACAGGCACTGGTGAAATCCTATTGACCTCATGCAGCCCATTTATTGTTGTGCATTTACCATCTTGGAGGTTTTAAAGACGCTACACAACCTTGTTTTACACATTACTGTCAGCTTACATTAAACCACATGCAAGGACAGATCGACTGGAGGAAAGAGCAAACATACAGAGGGAGTGAATTTTCAAAATACTTACTAAGATTTAAATTACATATAAAAAAATGTTTGAAGAGGTGATCAGAAGGTGTCTGGACCTAATGATATAGCAGAGTCTCTCCTGTTGAAGAAGACAAGACGGACTAAGGTGGAAGCACATGTTCATCTCCATTCAGAACAAACGCTGGCAGACGTCAATGACTCCTCCAGCTGTTAATAATCCAGGTGTGTAATTTAGACTGAAAACACACAGGCTCATGACAAACATACCCACACTCACAAACATGCAGACACATCAATTCAGTCTCACTCTAGGCAAAAACATGTATACTGTCATATTTCAAACATTAACACTGCAATCTTCTACGCATTATTTTTTAACAAGGTAGCCTTGGAGCCAACTAAAAGCGACTACTCTTTGTGTTTGTAGATAAATCAGATATCAAAAGTAGAAAATGTGGTCACAACTTGCAAAACAAGTTCAGAGGATTTTATCTCATTTATTATCAAAGGGCATTAAAGCAAAGCCAATATTTGCCAGAAGACAAAGAATCTTCTTTAGTGATCTAATCAGTCAGTCGGTTCTTGCATTCTCTACTCATGTGATTGAAATACCCTCCATTTCACAGCTGTGGGTGCTTAATAATTCAGGGATCCAGTAGGGGTGATTCAAAGTACAAATAGTTAGAAATGAACATAGTGTGGGTCTCAGACACATCAGACAAGGTCATCATGAGTGTAAAACTGAAAACATTGTCAGTAAAAGGAATATTACACTTTGAAAATACTACAGGTACAAGTAAAAAACAGAAAGGAGTCGACAGCTGTGACTTAGAAACACGACTTTCAAAGTTGGCCCCTCATCCCCCGGCTCAACTGCTCCACTTGGAACTGCTTACGATCTGGCATCTGGACCCTTCACGTCACCTGACACAAACAAATCTTAGTCAATCTATTGTTTTTTTGTTTTGTTTTTTTAAAAATCCTGTTGATTCTCTAGTCTTTAGGTAAAAGCATGTACATATAGTCAGGAAAATGTGCTTATCAGATCCAAATTCGACCAGCTACCTTCCTCCAAGGATATTTAAAAGATGCAGCACTGTAGGGGCCGTGGCCTCATGGCTGCGTGGTGTATGACACAAGAGGAGACACCAACCAGAGTGAGCGACAGTTTGACAGACCGACCACCACTCAGTGTAGCAGGGGCTGGTAGTCAGAGCTAACCAGATGAGCAGCTGCTGTCAGGCTCTCCGTGGAAACAAGAGTGTCCGCTGGAGCTTTGACAGTCACTCCAGTGTGTGTGTGTGTGTGTGTGTGTGTGTGTGTGTCTGTGGTGGAGTGTCAGTATGTAGCCACAGAGGGCATTAATATTCCTTTTTTTAAATTATTTTAGTTAATTATATAAAACCCCAAACGCTTGACTCCATGTCAATATTGGCCTGCCAAGTGTCAGGATGTTTAAAACAGTAGATGCCCTTTTGAGGCATTAACACAAGCATTGATGTGTCTCATCACAGTCCAGTCATGCAATTTCAGTTTCAGGTCACAAAAAGCACTTTTAAGTGTACAGTACCTCTTTAATGTATTTGAAGTAAAAGCACTCTTCAACAAATGCTAATTTTTATTTCTGATTAATCTGCTAATTATTTCTTACATGAATCGATGATAATTGATAACCTCAGGCTTCGGTTTTATCACAAAAATTTATTATAGACATTGTAACCTCAGATCTCTTCCTCACCTTCTAACAGTCAGCGATTGCTAGGCAGGAAGGGAGATTTTGCAAAGTGTAAGATGTCTGGATCTGTTGTCAGTGCTGTAGACAAGCTGTAATCACATGTATGGTGATACGACAACATTTATATTTTGCATACTTGGTGATAATAATTCTATTTCACCTACCATCCTTAAATGTGAAAAAATAAACAAATCCTTAGCTTTAGCTGACACATATGTTAATGTTAATATTTAAATACACACATTCCAAACAGCCAGGCCTGAAGTATGTTGCTTTTAAGCTTTATTAGAGTCTTCTAGGAAAGAAATCTGCATTTTTTTCCAAGTTATGTGACCGTATCCTAGAGGGACGGCATAATCCTCAGAAAATGTTTTATGTCAAATCATTTTCAGTGTCCAAACGTCTGCTGCTGTGTTGCATTCTTGATTGATTTTCTTGGGGCTGCATGCTATTGTCCTTGTATCCCTGTCTTTCTACAAGGTATTTTAACCTGTTGACACATGAGATTAAAATATATCCTCCATAATCCAATTTTCCTTGCTAACACCATAGTTTGTCTAATTCTGTATGAAACAGCTAAAACATGTTTTGTGTCAGTGGTGTGTAAAATTACCTTCAGGCGGTTTCATGGAACCCGTTGATATTTAAAAGGAATAAAAAAGACATGTTTCTCCAGTTGTGACAGATTACAGGTATTTGGTTGAAGGCAGTATCATGCTTTTTTTTTTGTTATGTGTTACATGCTTGTAGCTAACATCTGCCCACCAGCAGAATTGGTTTAAAAAATCTTGTTGCACTTTCTTGCAGGAATCTTAATGACCCGCTCACATACAGGTATTATCTCTCTATGAAGAAATTATTTCTGTGATGCTGCCTTGAACGGGGAAAAAAGTATGACCAATGATTATATTTTTCTTTCATTTGCTAGATCCTAGAGGATAATAATAAATCATACAGCCAACAACATTTCTTGCATGGTTTACGCTTGCTCATCCTGCACAGGTCAAAGTATCAACCCAACTTTATTTTACAATTATTCCCATGGTCTGCAGCTGCAAGAAAAAGCAGCCTGTGACCACAAAATATTTTAGTGCTATTCTTTCTACATGACTGATTACAGAACACGCTGACTACTGTGGCAATTATAACGCACGCATTCATGAGCATGAGTTTCAGACTGTATTTGCTTGTTGATTATTAGTCAACAAACTTATTATTGCGGCTGCAAATTACTCCCCATCCAAATAAATTAGATTTGTTATTGTTACATGTGTTGATTGAAAAGATAATGTTTATATACATTTCATAAAATAGTTGTTTAAACATGATTTTGTTGAGTATATCTAAGTGTGTACCAGGATCTCTTGGACATATGTAATCATAACGGTGTACGTAGGTGTTTAAAAATCATTTTCATACCAAACAGATCCTCAACTACTTACTTCTTGTTTCTCCCAACTGCTAAAGTCACAGTATACTTGGCAGTTCTTGCTTTTGTGGGACTGCTGCTGGCCCTTTTCACAACACTTAATATCACACATGTAATATTTCAATGTTTCAAGATTAGAAGTTCTGAAAGCAGTGTGAAAAATAAAACGGTCCTGTGAGGGAAAGTCATCTGTAATAATGATATCATGATTTATCAAGACAGAAAGCAATCAGTGAACACACCTGATGCTTTGTTTGGCTGAAATCATAACCTGGGCTCTGTCCAAAATTAGGTTTTAGTTAACTCATTTACTATTCCCTAACCTGGATAAATGGTGAGGGTTACATCAAGAAGGGCATCCAGCATAAAAAAACATTATGCCAAATCAAATGAGCAGATCATCACATCTCTATGCTCATTTGGGTCAGGACCAGTTCCAGCAAGATAAAAACCAGATGTCAATAAAAAAAAAAATGAAAAAATAAAAATAAAAACTCACTCTTCAGGTGTTGCTACCAAAAGCTCAGGAAATAGTTAATAGTAAATCAAGATTGTGCACATGCCAAGAGCCACACTTATTGTGCTCTATTGTGTGGACATTTCAGGGAATTAAAGGGAATAATCACATTTCACATAGAGACACTTGATGTTAAAACACAATGGGTTGGTCCCATCCGAATGATCATTCCTGGCTCCGAAAAAAATTACAAATGGAACCGTCCATAAACAAAAGGCTTCAGAATGGTTGTCCACAGACCAATAGGTGACTTCACAATAGGTTTACACTTGGTACATACTTACAATGGCACGTAATTAAACACCACTGTGTTGGACTGACTGACCGTCCAACATTGCCATACAGAGACACACCTCTAGTGAAGCTAAAAAGCTAACTGTTGACATAAATATTAGATATACATTCATTAACCATCCTGACCTCCTTGAAGACTGAATTGTTACAATATAAAATGTAAAGTAAATGTGTCATAATTGCTGAGAAAAACAGGTAATCTAAGAAAACCTTATTCACCACTCTAGTCACTCGCCCTGACTGACAGAAAATTGATTTTTATTGAAATTGCTGTAAGTCAAGAGAAGTCACAAAAAGGTTAACTAACGATACATAGTAGACAAGTATAATTTATTATTCATTGTTTGAGTCCTTGATCTCACTGAGTTTTCCACACAAATGTCCTTGCTGCTACTGAGAACTGTTGAAAAACAAGAATTCATATGAAGAATACTATGGAACTAAGACATGTTTTTATTTTCAAAGGCTTCGCCTCCTGTTCCCTCTGTTGCCACCTACTTAAGTATGCATGGTCAAGCAGCAGCAGAGTCTGCTCGTTTGTCTCATTAGTGGAGAAGACAGAAAGAAGTATGACTCTCCTGAAATATCTGCCCTTGCCCACAACCCAGGGGTTGCAGAATGAGAGACGACCATATTGAAAACCTGCATCTGATTGATTTTCTGTATCAAACATCAACAGAAAAGGGTAACGGTACACTACTGAAACGTTTTTGTGTTTGTTTTAGCTGTTGTCATCGCATATATACAGGTTTCAAGCAATGTAAAAGCCACCTTACTAAAGGTACACACCAACAC
Source organism: Larimichthys crocea (assembly GCF_000972845.2). Classification (NCBI taxonomy): domain Eukaryota; kingdom Metazoa; phylum Chordata; class Actinopteri; family Sciaenidae; genus Larimichthys; species Larimichthys crocea. The sequence goes on along the minus strand of NC_040018.1, from coordinate 26,946,835 downwards.
AAAAATGGCAATAACCACCAAAAATCACACATTACAAACTAAGACTAACAAAAAGTAACATTTGCATTTTGGATCATGAGCAGAGAGGTAACCTGGTCAAGTGACAAAACAGCATCCTGGCAACAACCTTTGCTTCATTATTCCCAGTTCTGATAAGGGGATAAATAAACACTTAGCCTAACACAAACTTTAATAAGCATTACCTTTTCATCATTGTGAAAAGAGTACCAGATTGTGGGATGTCATTCCAATCAGTTTTGTCTATCTATCTATCTATCTATCTATCTATCTATCTATCTATCTATCTATCTATCTATCTATCTATCTATCTATCTATCTATCTATCTATCTATCTAATTTACTTGTTACATTTCTTTTAGAAACAAGTGTTTTCAGTTTCAAATTCTCACCATAAATTCTAATCATGTTTTTCAAAGAAAAAAGACCATTTGAAAATGTGTATTTCAAACATTCTGTATGTAATAGTTATAGTTTGTCATAAAAAAGGCAAGTATAAACTATGTCTTATGAATTTTAAATAACTTTACAAATAGACCTACGTAATAATTCAGAGCAAGAAGTTTGAACCTACCAGGTGCCTTTAAATGTTAATCTGTAAACTTTGAAGTCAAGGTTGGAAGTAAATCTGTGTGCACAGATGTAATAAATAGGATGCAGGGTTTTCTTTGAAGGCACTCCAGATGTCTTTTTATATCAATCTTACATTGGTTTAGAGGTAGCCTTCTTTCATGTCAAAAGCTCATAGCAAAAAGGCCATGGCTTCAGCATTCATTATAGATTGCTCTTGAGAACATCCTTATGAATAAATAGCAACATATACTTGAGCAAAAACTTTTAACTTCTGATTGATTTGCAATGTTATGTTGCACCTGTGGCCCAGTACCCCAATTAAGAAGCAAATATATGAATATATGTATATGTACCCACATACAGTGTGTGTGCGCGCGCGTGTGTGTGTGTGCACGCGCACGTGTGTGTGTGTGTACATATAGTGTATACTTATGATGACTTATAGGTGAAACTCTTTAATTAATTATAAGATATACATTTATAATATATTATATATTTTTTATATATAATATATAAAATTATAATTTGAGCTGTTCCATCCAACTCCAGCTCCCAATAATTGTCACTGCCTACTTCTCACACTAAATGAGTACTTTTAAAGCCACTGGAAACCCAAATTGACAACAAACTTCAAACTATGCTCAACTAACTATGCTAAGCTCGGGAGGTAGAGCACATCATCCATAATCACATGATCTGTAGTTTGATCCCTGGCTCATCAGGGCATGTCTTTACGCAATATACTGAACATCATTGCCTCGCCCATTGCTTCTGCTGTGCCATTGGTGAATTGAGAATGCATATGAATGATCAGCTCACACCTTGCATGGTAGCGAATGCCATCAGTGAGTGAATGCGTGTATAAATGACTGAATGTGATATGTAGTACAAAAGTCTCTTTAGTGGTCAGAAGACTAGAAAGGTGCTGTACAGTCTATTAAATAGCATTTACTAACCAGTGAAATAGTATTAGATATTAGTTTCACCCCAGATTCAAAATATTGTAATCTACATTTTTGTAAACTTTGCTGATATTGGGTTTGGGATATTTGGTGATTATGCTTACACATTTATGACACTATCAATTCTGTGAATCAATAAAAAAACAAAAAAAGGGGCAGTCGGTAGCGTAGTGGGTTAAGCGGCCGCCCCGTGTGTGGAGGCTACAGTCCTCGCTGCAGTTGGCCCCGGTTCGAATCCCGCATCGGACGGCTCCGCATATGAAACGCTCCTGGTGTGGTTTAAAGTCGCATGGAGGAACAAAAACAACGTTGCAGCCAGAGACGTGCTCAGTGGGGTTTTGGGGTCAGTCAAAGCCAGCTGGTATGAAAGAAACTGTCTTCACTATGTTTAGTGTAATAAATCAACAGTCTTACACATGTTGTCTTATTAAACAAGAAGAAGAACTATGTACCTTCTGAATTCAAATTACTCTTTTTTACTAAACTAAAATCAGGTTAATTATGACATGTTAGCTCATCATAAAACACACTTGTTTTCAAACATTTAAGTTTTGGTTAGTCTAAAAGTCACTAATTTTTGTTTTGTCGCTATAAACCAACAATTCAAGAAGTGAGGTGTGAAATTCCTCTGTTAAGATTATTGTTTTTGTCAAAGGAATCTCATCTGCTGGCTTTGAAGATAGCATAACATCTTCAATTCCTATAAGGGTAGACTCTGATAGCAAAGTAAAGTGGTGAAAATATTCCATAGTGTGCACTTAAACTAATATATTTATTTTTTCAGGTGGCTGAAATAATTTTTTCTACTCCCCCTTCCACAGCAGTACATTGTTTAGCTTCCATGTTGGTGCTCCTTAGAGAGATTTCAATGAAAACACGACCTGCCACACATACACACCTTTGAGAAATGGTATGAACAACATGTGAAGAAACAGAATGTGCTGTTGTTGAACTTTGATATCATATATGGCATTTCCAGAGGCTTCAAAAGCCAAGAACAAGAAAGAACATGTGAGCACATGTTTTGTAACTTAAACTATGTGTCATATGACGCAGAAAATGAAAAATGAGGTGCACTAATGCTACACTGAAGATACCGTATACTGTAGAATTATTCATTTAGCCTGCATGAACCAAATTTTGCAAAGCTAAAAAAAACATAAAATACACTGGTACGGATTCTGCTGGTTTCTGATGTGAGTGACATTTGGACTTGTTTTTTTTTTCATTTGCATAAAGTGTCCTAAATCAATACATGACCACCTTTAAAAATAATTATAAAAAATGTTTTAAAAAAAAGGAAATGTATTGTTTTTCTTTGTCAATCTTTGGAATGAGTTTTTCTTAGTAAACGTCAGGCCTGGCAGATACAGAGATAACCCTCAGGAATTCTTTTCCTTCTGAAGGTGGAAAGTTCATAACCACCAACCACACATATCAGGGATCAGACACTAACACTCACTGTGGAGTCATGACTGCATGCTGCTGTATGCACAAAGACAGAAGTGGCATTTATTTATTATTCTTTTTGGCAAATTTCTAAAGCTGCACTTATGCCTGATTCTGTGTTACAAATCTCAACCATGCACGACCCTGATTTCAATTCCCACAGTCAACTTTAAATGGACGTAGAAATGCTCCTAAAAATCTGTTTGCATATGAATACTTGTGCCCACTCCACCACTCATTAGACCTGTCAATGAAAAGAATGACAAAGAAGCGGTGTTGCAATTTCACTGATTATGTTCACCCACCAGAACAGCTATCATTACGTGCAATCATTATGCACGGCTGTACTGTAGCCGCTTAGTGTCCATACCAGTAATTCATCACATGTACCTGTAAACCATACTCATGGTATTGAATGATCATTATTACATTTTGGAAGGATAATCAAAAAAAAAAAAAAAAAAAAAAAAAAATATATATATATATAATATATATATATAATATGTAACATTAAATTGACTTAATTAATCACTCAAAAATATTTCAAATGAGCTTATAATGTGGTTTTAATTGCATTTTACTAAACACAAAGCAATCAGTGAAATTAAAGATAAAAAATAAAAACAACATTTTACTCTTGGGTAACATCTTGCACCTTTGATTTACGCCGGTCTTATCATTTACTTACATACACAAAAACATGCACGCCTGGTCTGAAGTATGTGTGAGATGCACACGTGTACCATTTATAAATCTGGCCCCAGATGCTCTCCTGGAAGCAATGAATGAAGATGTCTAGACATACGCTAGATGCCAGCGATGGAAAGGCATGCAAAAAGCTTCTTTCCCAGGTGTATTGCAAGAGAAGACATATTATGTTGTCCTCACTGCAGTGTAGCAACTGCAGTATACAATAGCTAAACTCTCCTTATTAATGAAGACGTGAGTCGTAGTAAGCTTTAGTTGCTCTTTACTGTGGCTCTTTCTTCATTGTACAAGGCCAGAGTGAAAACTGTAACAAAAACAAATACAGAATTACTATTTAGCTCTGTAACCCACTTTTCTCATGTAAATAAATGTAAATAAAATGTTTTAGTTACAAACAAATCAAAGCATTTTTACGTAAAGAGTACTTTTTAAACATTAACTTATAAATGTAACTGAGAATTCACTTACGACGTTGCCCTCTGTGGCTTAACAGTGATGAAACACATGCGGTTGAACACAGAAATGTAGCTGTGCACATTCAGCTAGCCTCCTCAAATTATTTCCCAAACAACCTGAAAACCCGGAAACTCCGAGCTCGAAAATGGCCCTTCAAAATAAAAGATCCTTCAAAATAAAAGTTCATTCAAATTTATGCCTGAAAGGCAACACACATATGTTATGATGCGGATGAGAATTTGTGGCCAAATGCAGAAGACAAGGTTCACTAGCAGTGCTATGTATCTAAACATGAAGCTATACTTTTCTGAAAGTCGCTTTGTGTAATGCATACTTGCATGTATAGTGAATGTATACACATTTGTATTACTTCAGTTTAAGAAAATAAATCTTACTGAAGCAGAACTAGCATTGCTGTAACAACTACTGTAAGATAACACAATCAATGCAGTAAACAAGTGTCATCCTTTTTGTTGTGATGGAACTTGCAAAAAATAAATGCTAACTCTGTAAAAACGACCATCAGCCTACCAGTTGTTGCTTTCAGTTTCAGAGCTAATCTTGACATGAGTGTTTTGGTTCTATTTCATGTGTGATTAACTTAATTTAGCAATCACAGCTATACTATGAACATTACACGAGCTCAAATTCTGAAAAGAAAAAGATGATAAAAAAAGGGTCCATTTTTAGCTCAACAGATGGCTGATGTAAACACGGGCTACTACTATGTTACATCCCTAGAGCTGTGTCTAGGTGATGAATAGCCACAGCAGTCACTGTCTGCTCGACCTACTTTGTCCTCAATTGACATAATTCTAGTTTAGGTTATAAGCAACATCTATCATTGACTGAAAACTGCAGTGCGGTACTTTATCCCTTTGTAATGATATAGTTGAATTAGATTCCTCATTGATTCGTTTATGATTTAGATTTCTTATTCACCTTTGTGCATGCAGGGATGTAATGTTACATGAGTCAGACTCTAATAAATGCTGGATGTCATCACTACTAGCTGGGGGTAGTATACGCACTCACATGTTGCTTTGGAAACAGACTGAGGACTGACAGTAAAGCAGTCTGGCTGTAAACATTGTTTAACACAATGAATATGCTGCCAACACAGGTATGCACATATAAAACTATTAGTAAATCAAATGTGTGACAAGCTACCTAGGCCCAGTTCACAGTAGAGGTAGCAGGAATGCAGCAGGGACACCTTTCGGTAGCACTAGTGTTATTGCATAATATGAGCACCTTGCCACATAGGTGGAGTTTTACACGTCCTCTTTCTTTAGGGTTAAAACGTTTTTGGGTTTTTTTCCCCTCTTAGATTTTGTATGTATTGATATTCTTAATGTTAAAGGATCAGTGTGTAAGAGTGGCACAATTGTGTAGTTCCTAATTGCAACCCCCATGCCTGCCCCACTTCTTTCTAGTTTGAAGGACGAACCACAAAAAATGTGAAAGGCTGCTATCCAAAGCCAGTGTTTAGTTTGTCGTCTCAGGGCTTCTGCATGGCTGTTCAACACTTAGTTGACTCATGCTATGATAAGATGTTACATTCCATTTCTGCCAAATTCTGAATCTCCTGAAAATCGTGCTTCTCATCTTTTAGTATTTAATGTATGCCTCTGATTGCTCTTTTTGATCAAGGAAAGTATTTTCTAATGCACCTCTTCTCATTTTTTTGTACAGGGGATTCAAGCAGGAGATTCATGGCTATTCAAGTTGTTGAAGTGGTCAAACTGTCACCTAGTCTTTGGAGAAAATGAATGAGAATTTTATTTACAGAACTAGGACGCTAGAAATATATCCTGTCACCTCCCACAAAGAGAAAACAAAGTCAGCAGCTGGCATCCATACCTTCAACAGCATGTCAGTAAATATCAGGTGTACCTACACAGCAAAGTATGCTAATCTGCATAAACATCTGAATTACACTTTTAGAAAAATATGCCACAGTTATATTTAAAGGTCAAAGTTTGAACAAGATCGCTGGAAACAAACAATACTTACATGTTGTCTCTGTAGTAAAAGCTCATCTCCTGCTCCTTCCTCATTTTCCTTCCTCCCCTCTGCCTCTGTTCAATTAAGTAAAAGTTGTTGAATGAATGAATGATTCAGTGGCTATTTGCAACATCTCTGATGTAGTCAGGCATCCACCCCACAGTCGGTCCAAGATCTGACACAACAGCTGTGAACCTACACTCCTCTCTCCATGAGCTGAGGAACTAATATTAAAGGAAGCAATCTGGGAATTTCATGGAAACTCAAAGATACTATAAAAAAAATATTCAGCTGTGTCACTCGCAATGCTAAGGAGATGGACCACAAGCTTCTGCTGCTTCTAATAATACAGTGGGAGTCAGACGTCAACTAGCTCAATTGTAGCAAAACTACAAACAAACAAAATAAAACATATATATTACGTTTGGCCATGGACATATAGATGATAAGCTTGCATTTTGATTCTTCACGTATATGTGACAGATTATAGGATGCCATTCAAAGATTTTGCTACTCAGTTACAGAAATCAATTTTATGCCATTTAGTAATTTCAAACATTTTTGGATTTTGCATTTTTCCTTTCCAGTTCATATCACAAAAATAAAGGGACCCAATCATTTCCTCATTCAATAGAGCATTTGCATTTGCTATTCTCCACACCTAACAGCAGGTAGATGTTAGTGATGCATTAACATAAAAATATACCACAGCAGGGGCTTGTCTGGAATAAATAAAAGAAGTAGGTTATAAACATCAACTGGGATAGCAACCATCACTAAAGACACAAAGGAAGACACAGTGCCTACAGACACACAAGCTAATCAAGACTAAATCCAGTGACAGAGAAACAGACTAATCTCCCAGTAAGTGTGAAAACACTCACAAATGAGAATTGACTGCACTTACACCCTCTGGTATTCTCCCTCAATTTGTACTATGTCCTGTGGCCACGGGACTGTGCAGGGTGTCATTGTTAAACATTTTAAAACAACAAATGTTCACCCAAGTGCTTATTCTGAGAAATTAGAGCCAGCAGCTTCTCAGCTTAGCTTCGTTTAGCTCAAAGACTGGAAACTGGGAGAAACAGTTAACCTGGCTGTGTCTTAGTGTAACAACAAAACACTATTAGCTGCTCTGAAGCTCAATAATTCAATACTATGTCTCTCTTTTTTTTTAATTCTGTACAAAAACCAAAGTGTCAAAACAAGAATTTGCTCTTTTGGGCGTGGGGTATGTGCCGGACTATTTCTTGGCTGGAAGCCTTTCATTTCACTCTCTGCCAGACAGTGAATCAGCATTTTCGCTAAATATTCCTTTAAGACAGGAGTAAAACATGTCAATAAAATGGGTTCTGGGAGCAACAATTTAAACTGCTGGTTCACCTTTAGATTTTAATTGGAAGCAAGCAATGGAAAGGAGTGATGGTCCAATAAATGTGTGGAGTCTAAAGGTAGAAATAGGTGCTGAGGATGTCTCTGATATAAGCTGGGGAAGAATTAAATCATTTTAAAGTCAATTCTGTGTTTGGTAGCAGTGAAAGGCGGCCTTTAAATGAGAGGACTGCACTTTCTTCTGAATGAGGAGCCTTGGTGCTGCATTCTGGACATGCTGCAGGTGAAACAAGGCAGACTGGCAATGAAATGACTCTTTCTCAGACACTAGCTTAAAAAACAAGTTAAAACACTGTAGTGTGACATAGAAATGAAATAGAATACTCCATACTGATTGCCATCTGACACTGACATGCATGCATCAGTCTGGCTCAGTTCAGAGAGATCACAGAGATCATTGTCTATCCTCAAATCAAAACCCAAAATGTTATATATCCAAAGCTATCCTCCTCCTGTCTATCATACATACATAATATTACAAAATGTCTTTTTATTGTTCACTGAAACTCAAAATTTTGCGAGAGATGTAAGATTCAATAAGCTAATACTATCAACAGTTTATTTGTTTAGAAGTATAAAGTACAATTTTAAGCTGGAATCACAAGTTGCACCTGGATAGCATGAGCATTTACACTGGAAAACAGGGGTCTTAGAATATCGGTTAGACCATGACAGGGGTCTTTGGGGCCAAATATCTCGTACTTGTTTTGCTTCAGAAAGCTTATAGAAAAAAACAGCATTTAACCTCCTCAAGAGGAGGAACTTAAAATCAACAAGGATTACCCAGTTTCGGTGGAGAACACAGCTGCATGTGGTCCGAAGGAGATGGATATATGGATTGTTGTTGTTGTTGTTTTTTTAATAGCCCCCACTGGGAGCATATATAAACAGAATAGAACCAGGTCTAAAATATCAAAATACAGCCTAAAAATGGGGCATACGAATCAACACTGAAACAAACATCCTGTACCATTGTGGCAAAGGTTAGTGCAATTATTGCTGTGTTTGAAAATTATTACAAATACTATTTGACCTGCATTTGGACCTACGCGTCATACGTTTGATGCAATTTACTTTCATTTAAAGTCACAATGGATGAGTTTGGCTTAGATGACAGAAGAGTGTCTTCCAAAATGAGGCTCACTCTGGAGTGCCATGGCTCAACAGGGGATAAATCACTCAAAGCATCTAGGAGAGATAAGGGAACAAAACAAGTCTCTTTTATTTGAAACCTTGACATTCCGACATGCTTTTTCATGTAAACACCAAATAATTGTTTGGTTTCATTTATATCTTGTTCTCTTTTTTTGTGAAATATTCACAGTATGCTCTGTGGGAGGGTTTAGAAGCGCTGTTCCCTATTGGGAGCTAATATCCAAGTCAGCAGTTCTCGAATTGTAATGATAGAGTGCCCAAAAATGTAATCCCTCCTTGACTGTCTCCCATGGTGAGTCAATGACATAACTGACAAAGCTATTACTTCAGACAAATGTCTCTGGTAAATTCTCACCAGGATATCCAAGCAGAAATAATAATACCATCTTTCTTTGAACCTCTGACACTTCCTTCTACTTTCTTTTCTCTTTGTTTTCCTATTGTATTTTGATTTCATTGTTTTACTGCTTATTGAGTGGATGGTGTACCGTACATCAGAACATTCTTGACAAGCTATAAAGGCATAGAAAAGGTACACTTCATAAAAAAGCAAGGCAAGTTTGAACTTATATTGAACAATATTGTCTGGAGTAGAAATCTGTACACGACTGTCTTTACACAAACACACAGACCCGGCAGGGTTTAAATATGTATCAGACTTAAACAGTACATTTGATTCAGCAAGTATCCAATTAGAATATTTGTAACTTATAAGCAGTCTATTTAAACAACTGCACATACGCTGAAATCAAAGAGAAAATTATAATACAACTTCATACCAACAATATAACTGATAAATTGTGTAATTGGCTGGTAAATCCAACAAACCTACTTGGGGCCATAAAAGCTTTTCATATAAACAGCTTTAGTTTGGAGTGGTACAAAAAAAAAAAAAGAAAGTAAAAGAAAACACACAATAACTTACTCTCTTTCATGGTCTTTGCAAACAAAAGCAGTCTCTCCCTTTTAACCCGCTACTATTTCACCATCTCACACTTTCTAGCTTTGCAGATACACTTTTGTGCAGACACAAAAAAGCCATTTATTACTTGTTCCACACACGCACACACACACACACACACACACACACACACACTTGGAAGCTGCCATATACAACTTTAGTCTCAACAATCCAAACAACCCTATGTGGTATTCGGGAATTAAGTGTCTTGCTCAAGGGCACCTCAATAGCGGTAATGAGTCGGTTTTCCACAGAAGTGATATAAGCAAGACACAGAAATGTGAAAAAAAAACAAAAACAAAACAGGAGCAACAGAAGACATGTAAAGAACAAAGGCAGAATGCATTATGGCGTGTTGTGTTTCAACATGCTGTGCACATAAGGGATCTGATCCATGTATGAACAAAACAGGCAAACACCACAACATGTCAAAGCACCCACTGACATTGGACGAGAATGGAATGTATGTGATTGCACTGTATATGGAAAGACTGGTTTCAGATAACATTATTGCTTCGGAGTGAATCTCAGCAGGTTGCTCACAGTCTGTGGAAGGGGATGACAGAGCAAGTGGAGAGGTATGCGAAGAAGTCCAGAGCAGTGGACCCCGTGCTGTTAGGTAATACGCCTCGTGTTCTTTGAAGGAAGCAGGCAGTACACCTCAAAGATGGGGCATTGAACACACTTGAAGTAAGCACATTTGGAAATATTTGCTTTCTCAAAACACTGTGTAATATCTTGAAATTTGTTTGTTCGAGAGGGCAGTTTACCTCCCGAGTTCACTCCTCAGCTGATAAAAAAGTACAAGCTGTTATGGCTCATGTCTTCACAGGCTGGATACAGCACAGTACGAAGCACGTCTCACCAGTCAAGATACTTGTGTAAAACATGCTGGCAGTATCTTGACTCACGTTGATTCACTCTGCTTATTCTGACCAAACAGGACTTTTCTAGCATTGAAGGGAACAACCGATGTTCACATACGCTTTATATGTTTAGAATATGGAAGCTACAAAAATAATCATATTGTGTGTTTGGAGTAACACAATTTAATTAAGGCTTGTGCTCACCTTAGGCTGTGGTACATTGGTTTAACTAGAAGGACCTTAACAGTGTGTGCACAAATGTGATCTCCTAAGACTTGTCAGAAGTAAACGGCTGTGCGTTGGCAGTGTATCTTTGTAGGCAGCATTAGTGTATGAGTCGGAGGCCATGGACACCTATCACCTCTCCACAGTAAATGATTGATTCTCTATACCCACCGAGTACAGATGGCTACGGACCACATTTGGAATGTGGCCTTGTCAGTTGGAAAGCATCACTCCAGGCTCGCAATGTGAAATGAGTAAAACTGAAGCAACAAAGGAACTCTACATTAAATAAAAGATAGGGATTGTGTTAACCTTGAGGCTGCTCAGTAACGATATAAGCCCCTGAGCCTTTAGTTACCTTCTTTTTAATCACCAAAAAAAAAAAAAAAAGGCAAAGGCGTCGGACCTTGCACTCTGACCTCTGCAACAGAGTCAAGAAAAAGCTGAGCTTTAATTGAAAATTCATTTCTTTGAATTTTATTTATAAGTGAGAATTGGTTTGCTACAGTGCCTAGCGTATCTGTTCCTACTTCGTTTCTTTTTTAACTGAGCAAAGTAGCAGAAATGGATTAAAAACAGTAATTAACATGAACAATTAACTGAACACAAAAGTTGTTAATGCCAGATGAGAATAATGAAAATACATTTCCTAGATGTACTTCTAGTTAGTGAAGGGCTCTGTCTGCATGTTTTTCAAACTATAGAAAGAATTTGATGCCCAGGCAAAGATAACACACTGTTGAAATGCATGTAACTTAAGCCATGATTTAACCAGGAGCACACGTTCACACACACATTCTGATTAATTCTATCCATGTCACAATGATTTATGTTAATTCTATTATATTTTAAGACTTTAATGCTTCTAATTTAAATGGCACAATTTCAAATCTTAGCACAAAATGTGAGGTGCTGCGCACAAGGACAGAAAAGCACAAAGTAAAAGTCAAAACATTGCACCTGCTGTCTCAGTCTGACAGTCATCAATCTTCGGTTTTATGTTTCTTAAATCTCATTTGATGGTTGAGACTAAAGGTGTGAAAAATAATCATTGGAACCAGCTCCAAATGTGGCACGCAAAACAAATTCATTCAAACTGTGCTGTGGTTTCAATCGCATCTGTATTTAAAGCTGCACGTATGCACATATGTAACTGGGTAACCCATGAATTAGTTTGCATTTAAAAGAGAAATTCAGGGACATCTCAGTGACATTTCACCCAGTGCTGCTATACTGGGATGTTTTGCTACGTTGTTCTTTTATAGCATTAAGAGGTGATATGAGGTGAAATGATGTTGGTTCATGCAGTTCAAAGGCTCTGTGAGCAGCACTTATGCTACTAGACTCGATTTGTTTTATGAGAAAAAAAAAAGCCCTGATTGAAAGACACAGTATAAAGGACTTGGTAGCAACACGCATGGCACTTGGGTTGTCAAGTGGGCTCATTAATCATTTATTAGCCTCAGACAAGCATTCAAGGGAAAAAGCATAAAAGAATCTGGAGTCAATGATAGTGTCCAACACATACCTGCTACTTTACAAAAATGAGAATATGAATATTTACAAAACAATGCTGAACCTTAGAAATGGCAACAAATCCAACCATTACAGCAACAAACTACACATCAGTCCAAAAAAAAAATAAAATGGCCAATCATCCTGTCCATTTAATATTTACATACTGACTTTTAATGTGTGTGAAATTTGTTTTTACGACATCAGTTGTAAACTAAAAACAAAAAAATAAAATTACAGTATTCAATCATTAAAATCCATGTCCTTGTTTCAAACCACACTTATAGTTTGTTTTTGAAAGATACAAGGTCCATCATGAGTTTCCCATAAAGCCAGAGGTTCAGATGGGTGTCAAAAACCTCTCCAGTAAGAAAACAAAATCTCTCTTCGGCATAGAGCAACCGTCCACTCATAATCAAACAACCACATGCAGCTCAAGAGAAAAAATAGCACTCATGGACTCAAAAACGACTAATGGACACAATAATGACAGCAATTCCTAGGCAGCGTAAGTGCTACTTGGCCCTTGTCCAAGTTAAACCGCATTAACAGACACAGACAAAATCAGGCCAAATCATACCGAATCAGTTGCAGATGGATAGGATCTATCATAACTGTGTCTTAGCTCTCTTACAAGTCTTCTTACCCCCTCTTGTCATTATGAGCCCATGCCAAACAACTGCAAGGACATATGCAAATGACTGTAGCTAACAGGAGATAAGTCTCTGGCACCACCGCTGGCACTGACAGATGCTACAGACAGACACACACCATAGAACATTTTGTCTCGTAGTGGCAAAGCTGTAGGCATCATTGGCTAAGATTTGGTGGCTTTTCACTGGCTAACGAGATTCTGACATGTTGGCAGCACAGTGATCAGGGTGAAACAGAGCAGTATGAACTGTCATAGTTCAAATTGCACCATGTTGAAATGGGAGGCAGACAGGCTGGCAGACAGATACTTCCAAAAAACCACAGACCTGGTGTTAATGGTACATTTAAGCCTTCTATTGGGCTGTCACATTATCCAAAGAAAGATTATTTCTTCTGAGTAGATGTCTGGATGAAAGTGTAATAATCTAATGGTTAGCTGAAAATAAAACAGGGCTCAGTATATTTAAATTAAACAGCCATTACGCATAAAAATCAACACATTACAACCGAATCTCAAATGGAATGCATAATATCTTTTTGTTAACATGCTCATTTAGTCACCCTCCACATCTATTTATAATATGTTACAGTGTGTGCATTTGCCTCCTGTATTACACTTATATTTCTCAGTCTTTATCTCTATTTTTTTTTTTTTTTTTTACCCAAATGAATTTATTTTGGCCTCACTTCCCTTATCAACATTATACCATTATGGTGTGACAAAATGCCTCAAATGCATAGTACCACACTTATTTGCATCTCATTTTATTTCCATTCAGTAAACTGTGATGATTCAACATTTTCTTTTCATAATTGAATTTCATTGGGCGAAAAAGGTGCACTGACGCAGTGTGACTGTTTGCCCTTTATGTGTATGCGTGCTAATGTGTGTGTGTGCAGGGTATGGGTCCAGCTATTTTTATCGTGTGAGCTTTCTCACTGCGTTTAGTTGTTAATGTAATGGTTCATTATCATTTCCAAAGAAACAGTAAAGCAAGAATGATCACAACTGCAAGATAATCTGACGATAATGAAGGACTAATTACTTTTAGAAACTATTTGAAACTGAGTAATATATATATATATATTTTTTTTTTTCTGTGCACACTTGATCTGCTCATTATTAGGATAATAATCCACATATATTTTAGCTAATTACTTGTAATTTGAGTATGTTATCTTTGACCTGTGATCGAAACTACCATAGCTTAATATAACGGCCCAAACTAAAATACAGTTGCCTCGAAAGATTTATTGCACTCAATAATGTCTGACATTTGTGTTTGTAGTTGAGAAGATCAAGAGGCCTTTTGATATATCCAAACTTTATGATTTGATGAAGGACTGCCAAATTATGTCACTCTGTATATATTTTAAACTTACTTTATACTTATTTTTGGAGAGAAAAAAATGCCATACTGTTCTAAAGATCACACAACTGAAGTTCAGTTTGAAATGCAACCCAGACAAGGTCTCCTTAGGAGCAGCAGCGGCAGCCCTATCAGACTTGTTTTCTTATCAGTAATTATTTGCTTTAATGTGGCATTAATATCACTCAGAAATAGAGACAGGAATTTTGCTTTGAGGTGTTGCTCCACAAGGTCAGCACTGCGTTTTCCCAGCTATAAAGTTGGCTTTTTGATGGTGTTTGTTGTGTCTGTCTATGTATGTGTGTGCCAGATTGTGTGTGATAGTACATATGTCTGTATGCACATACAGTAGCACAGTAGTTTGCATCATTCCAGATGAGACACATTTTGTCCAAAGAGGGATCTAGATTATACTCTAACAAACTTAAGTGGACAGTTTGGCTTGTTTCAGATCTGGGTGGTACTTTTGGTTATAGGGTAAAACCGTGGATCACTGTCAGATTGTATCAGCCAGTCCTATATGAAGCTCAGTGTGAACAGCACATATCCAAAAGTCATTTCCTTGACAATGTAACAGCATGCTGCTAAAGTGACAGACAGACCACTCTCTCTAAGAATCCCTCGCTTGTGCCTGGGGAATGAAAATGTGCTAAACACAGTGAAAACCAATCTCGTTTTTCATAATCATTCCTGGGATTTTCTTCGGTCTCCGAATGCAGGAGTGACATTAAGCCCTATAGCAGCAGGATAGGCCCATAGTTAGATTTGCACCCTATCAGACCACAGCCATTCTGGTAGTCCGCTCAACTCCCCATATACACACAACCCAGCCTGGAAGCTTAAATGAACAAATAACTGACAGAAAGAACATTTAAATTTACATACGTAAACCCACATTCACTCCACATATATACATACACACATACACACACACAACCTGGAAATGAACATTAAATGCTCAATTATAATTTCCGAACAGTTAAAGACAATGAAAAGAACCAAACATGAGGATTTACAGAAGCTGAACCATAAACAGTCTGACATCCTCAGATTAAAAGGGAAAGATGGATAGGGCTATTGGGGATAAAGAAGTTATTGATTATGATTTGCAGCTATTCATCACTGTATAGAAGCTGAGAATGAATGATCATGACATGATGACATGTCTGTATGCTTTGCTGTATCAGGGGTTTGTTTTGTAACATTAAAAAAATCCTTCTTGTGGCACAGAAGAAATAAAATTGTAGTCCTGTAAAAAGACTTACAGTATGGCAGGCAGACATTTTCATTTCATGAAATGCTTTGGGACTCAGGTGCAGGCGGTGCAGTTGAACACACCTAATTCTTGTGTGTGTAGGAGTGTGTTTATTTAAATTTAAAAAATGATAATTAAATTACATTGGGGTCTAATTAAAAAAGGAAAAAATGTCACAAAGATGTTTTTACAACTTAACAGATGTAAATGCTCTTACATCGCCTCCACTCTGCTTGACCTGTTTGTCCCCTGGTTAAAGAGCTCTGTGAATCTTTAATAGTGTAAACAAACATCTAAGCCAACGCACCAACAATTTCAAATTCAGTTTTATGCAATGTGTGTTGGCCTACTACTACTGTATGTGCTTCATAAAGCACAAAATGTACCGTGCACCCAGTAAAAAGCAAATATTAACATGCTGAACACATACGCAGTTTGATCTATGCATCTGAAATTCCAACTTCTGGAAAAAAAAAAATACCCAGTGAGACCTATAAGATCTGACTTGTAAAGTATCTGATGTAGATTGAATATTTTAAAACTGCATAGGAACCCTTTTATATTTTCATATTTTTTTGTTTGGCCTCTGGTTTTACACTTTTTTTTTTAAAGATAGATTTGCATTTTAGTGCTGAATTTGTTTGTTTTGCAATCATTGAACCTCCACTGCAGAGCCAAGTGACACCTATGCCAGTGTCACAAATATGTCTCTTCTCAATGGGTCTCCAGATAATGTCATGATGCAGCATGTTGGAGACTGTTTTCCTCACAGGCCACAGCGCCTTATCTCATTGTCTTTTCTTTTCTTCTTCTTTTTTTAATCTTTTTGTATATTCTCTTGTTTTCATCCGCCTTTTTTTTTAGCTCATTATATGTAGCTTGCGGCTCATGATGACTTGAAAGGAGCAACAGGCAATTCCACTCTGTTTAGTTGTTTCACTGGAAAGTAACTGGCAGCAGTATGCTTTCTGTGCTGGCAGGCATAATCCCTGCTGCTACCAAAGCGGGAGTGTGATGTGTTTGCATGTTGGACATAGCACTAAGGAAGTGTGGGCTTGCATTTCTGGTACATTTACTGGAGCATTGATGGCCACTGTCAAAGACTCAGAAATAGCTGCTGAAGTGTGGAACAAGCACAAGCTACACCAAGTTTTTCTTAATCCTACTATGATGTAATCTGTGGTGGCTGCCAGAGAATTTTCTTCCCTGTCCCTTGGCAGCCATCCCTAGTTTAGGACTTCAAATGATGATCAGCACTCCTGGCAATACTGCCCTGAAACATGTTTTCCTCCTCCTGTATTGACCCACAAATTCTGCCCCAGTATAATTGAGTTTGCTGTGCAATCTGCTGAGCCTTTGTAGAGAAAGTTTATATATATAAATATAGTATCACATTGTTTTTGGCATTGCTCTGACAACCCAAAATGGCCACCATTTAATGACAAAAATAGCAAAGTTTAGACAAAATATAAAATACTGGACGGACAGTACCCCTACACAGTTTTCAATCTAAAACTTAAAATTATGATCATTATTTTCAGAATGCAAGTAACCCTAACCCTTACTTTTCGCGAATGAACCTGACCAAATCTTAACCATAGCATGGACAGATTAGAAAACAGTCATCATTTAGAAAGTACAGTTTTGCTGTTTAATTGTCGGACCTGTTGCCTACTTCTGAGATTTATAAAACAACATTCATCACTGTCAGGTTCTTACAAGGCTAATTGTTTGTGTAATCGTTAAATGTAATGCCCGTTTTTTTATGGACTTCTTTGATCGTTTAGTTTAATTGTGATAATCAGAGACATTTCAGTGAAAGCTTTCAC
Source organism: Larimichthys crocea (assembly GCF_000972845.2). NCBI lineage: Eukaryota > Metazoa > Chordata > Actinopteri > Sciaenidae > Larimichthys > Larimichthys crocea. Next base: position 26,929,440 of record NC_040018.1, on the reverse strand, counting down.
GGAGTTGGATCCACTCAGCTGTTTTGGAAATGGCTCTGGGCTGGAAGCAGACAGGGATGCTTTCGGTTAGAAGTTTTAAATCAAACTGCATCGTGGACTGTGAATTTTATTCCTTTACATGAACTTTGATTGTATCACAGCAATCATTTTTAGTGATTTAATATTGCATTTCAAACTTCCAAATGATCTTTAAGACACTCTGAAGGTTAATTCTTCTTTAAGTACAAGATATCACATATACAAGTACAAGTACAAGTTGTATTTATTCTTTGGTTAAGTATGATGAGATGCAGCGCCAGTGGAAGCTAAAATGATAACAGGGTAATTTCCATCAGAGCAAAAGGGGTACAATCATGTAAATATGGTAATGCTGTGATTGTGTGTAAATGCTTAATGATTATAATGATGACTGATTACTGTTATGAACAACAATAATTAGCACATGATCAATATTATAATAGTAACCTACAAGATAATTTCATAGACCAACACAGAATGTGATGAATGAACGTTGCCCTCAGAACATATAAACATCACCAACATAACCATTCAATACAGTATAAGGTTACGGCACTCACATAGTTAAAAATTCTATCAGAAAAAAAGGTTTGCATGTTCCATAGATGCTTAACATTGTGCCTTTTTCAAAGCCAGTTTAGATGCAGGAAAAACACAGTGAAACTTCTGAGATATAATGTCGTCGACAGTGCATTGTCTCCATAGCAACGACTCTCTGTATTTGTGCTCAGGATGGATAGCAGAGGAGGAGGTAACAAATTAAATCTACTCCTGTTACTGTAACAAAGTTGTTTTGGTGCACTTGTACACCTTTTGGGGTCATTTTACTTTTACTTAAGTACTTTTTAGAACAAGCGTTGAACATCTGTTACACAGTAGAAACAAAACTCACATGACAACAGATGAGAGGAGTCAAATCAGCGGCTGCAGCAGAGAGGAGACTGCTGGTGTGTCCACGGCTGCAGGAGAGCAGAAACTCTGCACTCACGGACTCTCTGGAATACACACATGTCGGATTCGTACATTCGCTTGCCAAGTGTCAGTGGGTGGGATGGAGGTTGAGAGGACTGGTTATGGTCGGACAGCGAGGCTGAGAGAATTGGTTATAATATGAACTGAGAGTGGTCAAGCAAAGCAGTTGAACCAAGAGCAGCAGTATAACAACTACAGAGTGGGATGTCAACAACTACTGCGTTGCCTAGCAACATATCATTGTGTATGTGCACTAGATGATGTGTAAAAAACTGTGCAGGGCTCTTTGCTTTAATATGTGTGATTATGGCTGTTGTTAAAGTGGCTGTTATTTCATTTCTGTAGTCTATTATCGCTTGTTGCACCTGCCAGATGCAGCCAGCAGACAGTTTGTAACTGACTTGACCGGCTGACTTTGCTATGAGCTGATTGGCTGTTGAAACAGGTAACGAGCCTTATGTTCGGAAAACCAGATGGGCTAGTTCACACCGCTGCAACTCTCCCCTGCAGCTTTCTAAAAATGGTTTCACCACGTCGTGTATCTTCGGTCTGAACTGGGCACTGAGGTATGTATGCACTGTATGTCTATATATGTGCTTGTTAGGCTGCTATAAATCTGTTGTCTTTACACTCTGATCTCTGCTCCCAGTGGATTAACAGAGGAAGAAGAAAGAGAATATTCGTAGCATGACTGACTGCTTTACTACTTCATGATTACGATGATTGGTAATGGACATACTGTACAGAAAAACAAATAAAATGTAGTCTAATCACACAGAACCAACTCAATCAAAACAGAGCTTTAAGTCAAAGCTGTAATTCTAACAGGATTGCAGTGGTTGTAATAAATGAGGCTTTGCAAATATGATGAATGCTGTTTCTTGGATGGATGACTTCCAGAAAAATTGTGTTCTCTGATAGAACTAGTAAATAACACAACCGGATCTCCTCGACATTAAAAAGGACAGATTCTAGTCTGTAACTGGCTCTATCACCTCATTGCCTGTGGCATCCTGATAAAAATCACTTAAGTCATTGATTAAAATGTAAGCAGGTTAATGCTAGAGGTGACTTCTCTCGCTTAGCATAATTTTCTTATTACACAGGCAAATAAACAAACCATTGATCACAGTGGTGCCTGACAGAAAGTAGATTAGATGGAAGGAACCAGCATCAGGTACATGTGTATTACAGCAGCATGCTTGAAATGGTCACAGTCTACTCCAGCCCATCAAAGGTGCACTGTATGATATGACTACTATTGTCGGTGTGTGTATGGTTATTATATTAATAAACTAAGAAAAATGTAATTAGAACCCAAGATAACGATGAGTAATCCAGTCTTTATGAGATATGATCATCTTCAGGACACACAACAACATGTAACTTGAAAATACACAGCAAAACACACAGCACAAAATAATAATATGTTGTTGTTTTTTTAGCATTACTGTCCTGGAATCACCGCGGCCACTGTTACTTAACTTGGACAGTCACGCTCCTCCCAAGCACAGTGATGAGTGTGCCAGTAAGGCTGGTTTACACACACTGCAAAACATGTCATCTGGACAGGTGTCGAGGAGGCTTGCAGTAAGGGGACAGGCAGAGGCATGGGTCAGAGCGAGTCTGCTGAACTGCAGATGTCAAGCTCATCTTTCTCTGACACAGACAGCATGTATGCCTCCTTTCAATGTTACATGTCAGACTGCAGCCATTGCTGCAGTTGGACCAGTGTGTAAGATTGTGTGGGCTCTATTTACAGAATATGGCAGAAATGGGCAATAATATTTATAAATATGTTTTCATTAGTATATAAACACCTAAAAAAAAAAAAACGTTGCGTTTCAGTGATCCTAGAATGAGTCATTTTTATCTACAGAAGATTAAAGTCCTCTAAATCTGCCATGTTTCTATAGAAGCCCAGAATGGAGAACCAAGGACTGGCTCTAGAAATGGCCTTTCATAAGTTTCATAGCAATTTGCAACCGCACTGATAAAAACAAACCTAGAGACTGACGCCATGCATACTGTTTGTTGAAAAGACATTACCCAGTAGCATTGATATGAGTGCCATTGTCTACCGGTGTTGCTATGGGAACGGATTTGTGCTTGATTAACTACATTTCTATACTAACAAAAAAAGGTACAGAAAAATTTGAGAAAATAAAAAACACAGCAGACCAGTTACTTAAGTAACATATTTAATGCGTAAATATATATGAACATGGGAAATGACAATATTCTGGCTTATAAACTCTTCAGAGAAATGACAAATACAATATAGAGAATATAGAGACAATACAAAAAGGCCAACACGGAGCATCTTGACATTTCATTCCAAGCTGAGATCAGATGCCGGTCTGCGTAACACAGCAACAGAAACATGAAGCTCAATAAAAAAAAAAAAACACATATTGTGAATTCAGGAATCTATTGTATCTTATTAAAAGATTAAATATATTTAATCATCTGACAAGGGAGGCCATGATACTGTCTATATAGTGTAATCAATCAGTAAATCTGCTATCTGCCATCAAGGTACTATTGCATGACAGTGAAATATTATGGTGCATCTATCTGTGCCAACATGCGCTTCATGATACACAGAATAGAGAACAGAATAGGGCTGTTCTGATGTGCATCAACCAGTAAATTTTGGATTACACTGTGCTTAAACATATCTTGTCCTCCCCAATGAGCTCTGCCAAATGTTCGGTACCTGGTGGTCAGCGGTGTCACATCCACATCTGTTCACACTTGATAGTCCAGGTAATTTATCATATCATTAACAGCCCATACTGCACATATGCTTTCGCTAAATAGAAAATGATCGTAACAGTAGGCATGACATGATACTTAAACGCAGACGGGCACTAATAACAGCAGTAGAGCTTTTGTTTACTTGTAATTCAGCTGATATTTCTTGACATTTTAGAAGAGAAGACAGATAAGGCAAAGCTGAGTGACAGCATTAAGGAAAAGCTTCTTTTTGACACGAAACAGACAAATCCATGTCTGCAACTCGTCCTTACTTGTTATGAAACAGTTGTTATACACATAATGCTAGGTGTGTGATGAAGCAGGGTCCCAGTGTTTGCCTGAGGCATCCTAGACTGAAGAGTGACAGAACACATTGATTATTATCTGTGAAGGTGTGTCCTGGGAACCAAATATTTCTATGCGTAATTCTGATCTTGTTAAGTGTTAAAAACCGGCATGTACAAACATGGGCCCTATGAATTGTGTTCATGTACAACTATAGCTAGTCCCAATTTTCAGGAAAGGGAAAGCCAAAAGTCAAAACTCACCGGTCACATCCCTGTCACATCGTCGCCATGAGGTTTTTCTGCGGCCAGACTTTGCTAACTTGCTCAAGGCATATGTAAATATGCTACATAGTTAAATATTTATTTTTGTCTTCTTTTGTTTGCACAGGGTGTATTATTTTGAAAGTCAACTGGAATCTTTATGCTGTTTGTGTCTGATTTAGGGCTTCTCACAGCATCCATCAAAAATAGAACAGCTGCGTATTCCAGGCGGAGCTGAGCAGAGAGCCGCTTCTGAAACGGACCACACCGAACGTGTTGCACCCGTGCTCGGTGGAATTTGGCCTTTAAACTGTGATGTTTCTTTATGACATCAGCTAGTGTGATGGAGAAACACTTCTATAGTTTAAACCTGAAAGAGGTTCTCATGGAGAAAAATAACTGCAGAATTTGCCCTTTTACAGTCTTCGGTATATATTTCGACTTCATACTGCATGTCTTATTCTTTTCAAAACGGAGGCCTTTAGCAAAGCTCAGTCATCCACTTCTCTCTCTGCTCTTTGTTTAGACAAACTGGAGTTACTGTTCCTTTCAGTTTTGAAATTGGTACCTCAGACCTTAGCCCTTATCAACGTCTTCTCCATATTTTACTATGGTGCCTCGATGCACAGTGCTTTAATTTAAACCTGAGAACACGATCCAGAGCAGTAAACTAAACCACCCTGTGAAAACAAGTGTGAGAGCAGTAATTGCCTTCTTACATATGCAACTGCTGTAGCCTGTTTCAGTTAACAAACAAGCAATATGTGCTATGCATGCACATACCACTTCACTGATTGTGTGAAAACTTCCATTTTTGCAGTTGGTTGTTTGCTGTGATAATTCTGAACTATATATTGGATATAAAAATAACTTTCAGATGAAGACATAATCATCGATGAAGAAGACTGCTTAAATATGTTTCAATCCATTATCCTACATTCTGCAGATGTATATTTTTGGTTTTTGAATAGTTAAGTTTTGTCTAAATCCTGGTTCATGCCTTGTTATGACATCTATTGACTTCTTATCACCTAAACTTCAACCACGTATCAATGCAGGATATCCTTTGAATTGCAAAGCAGTGTGTCAAATCGAGGCATTATCTGCACACTCCATATTAGTCTTATCCCTCCTGCAGTTGCTGCCTCGTCTTAGAAGTCACTGTGCAATAGTGAGACAAATGAAGTCCTGATGAATAAAAAATCCTTTGGAGTCCTCCAAAGAGGGCTTTTATATTTCCCCCTCTGTGCCATTGTAGAAAACAATTCTAAATTGAGTGTGTGACTATAAACTCTGCTGGCTGTCTATCTGAAAACATCCACATGCGAAGTAAAAATTATTTGGCATCATTATCCTGCAAACAGGCATCACGAATCATCATATGATCACTCCATATGGAATAGAATGTGCCTTAATTGAAGTGTATATTATTTTTTGTATCCAGGTCTATATAGTCATATAATCACACAGATTTTTACGTGGTTTTAGTTGCAATCTAAACATTATGCCATGTACGTAACTATGTCTTTACACTGTCTATCCATTAAATTCAGAAACCAGATCCAGATTGTGTTATCATCTTTAGAGCCTTACATGGTCAGGCACCCTGCTACATTAAAGAGTAACTGCTACCATACAGTACCAACAGTGATGCGGTCCTCTGATCAGGGTTTGTTGGTTGTTCCTTGCTCCAGGCTCAAGACAAAAGGAGACTGTGTTTTTGAGGTTGTAGCTCCTACACTTTGGAACGCTCCCACTGGACCACTGTGGACACTGTTGACACTTTTATAAAGCGGCTCTTGACTCAATTGTTTGCTTTTATTTTATTTGTTCTTTTTTTTATACAATTTTTGATTCTTGCTTTATCTGGTTGTTACATTGACTCTCATTTGATTTGTGTGTTTAATACTTACATAAATAAGCATATTGTCACAGCAGTTGCCACGTGTAGTTAGTGCAAGAATAAAATTGGCAATACGAACATCTGATATATTTAGAAATAAATATAAAATCCGAACAATGTGGTAACTTGATTACCGTATTACAAGAATTCGATTTCAGTTCAGGTTGATTTGGCAAGATATGTTGTTACTGCAGGCTACAGCACATGCAGTTAAATACTACATGTCCCAGAATTCTGGCAGCAGAAAATACACCTTGAGCAGCGACTGTCAGAAAATACAACAGAAGAGCAACTGGTATTCATTGCTGCACACACTGTGCGTAACTTTCCTCACAACAGCAGAACAGAAAAGAGTTGATTACCTTGGTAAAGAGCTGGAGCAGAGTATGACTAATCCCTCTTGTTATATTACAATGTCTTAGAGCTTATATGCCATCCTGTATGTTTGATGGGTGATTATAACTGTTACACAAAGAAAGCAAGCTTGTGTTTTGACTAAGAGTCTATCCAACCATAAATGGAGAAACAAGTATACACTTTGATTAAACTAAATTTTAATTGTATCCACTGTAGAACTACAGTAGATCAACCAACATGTCTTTCAGGTGTATATAGAGTATGCATTCGTTCAGCCAAATTGCTAGGATGAAACTAAAACGTCATTGGAACTGGACAGTCACCAGCCCACACTAGCTATGGGCCACACTCTGACCTCTTAGATGAAAGACAGGTGACTGTAGATGTTCTTCTTCACCTATCTTTGAGCAAGGACATGGCTAAGGCAATGGTGTAACACCTCAGCACGCTGACTAGATAGCCAGCAGTCATGTTTTTCACCAGGCTAGACCTACTAAGTAGGATGCTGGGCCAAGGCTTGAAGTTTGATAATGTCTGTTTAACTTTCAAGAAACAGACAAACAAGCACTATGGGTGATCGGGTATGTGCAGATCTTTATGTTTGAAGGCAGGAGCCTTTGTAGTCACAGTTTACCAATATATGTCAGCACATAAATTAGCAGTATTTTAAGTTTGTTTAAATTACTATTTCTACATATTTATGCCTGCTACAGTCCAGGACGAGGGTTGATGGAGTTCAGTATTAGTCCAGACAAAAGCTCATGTGTCATATGAAATGCTGCTATTTGTCAAACAGCCCACAGCAGATATTTACTGCTCAGTGACCTTCTTTAATGTCTGAAAAAAGCATTTAAACCATTGAAAATAAAAGTGTATTTCTTAGATGACTTAAACAGAAGAATAAAAGCTGTGTCCGGCTAGTTGAGATGAAGGTGACATCTGAATAGCTGACTGAAATAACATTATTAGACATTTTTCTTGGCTCTGGAGAGAATTCAGCTCTTCTTATCAGCCCTCTAATTGTATCATAAGTGCAAATAAACCACTGATTAACAATGTCAAAGTAATTTGGAACTGCTGTATGCTTATTTTTTTATGGAAACATCTATTTTTATATGATGATGATGACTAATGAAGGGTGCTTCATTAAAAATTATAAGTAAGCTTGAAGACAAACATTTTAGTCATATACCGGCCAATCAGGCTTGCAGCAGTCTCAGACAGCTAATGCTACATGATTGTAGACATTTTGGCCTTTTCTTAGTAACTCTGGGCTACAAAATTACTCATTTATAGGAGTGATGATTAATGTCTGTAAATGTTATGGCCTTTTCTCAGAATCATTTCGTGCTGTCATGTGTAGGCCTATATTATTTGGCATGCGAGGATCTAGAAAGACCATTACACAAAACAGACATAACCATAATTGCAATTTTCTCATCTAGCTCTTGCTTATATAATGTTTCACACATGCAGGCACACACACATGCACTGGCTCCCTTTCTCTGCACATTGACATATAAGTACCTTAGCATTTTGCTTGCTAGTTAGCAATAACAGATGTTTCTCTGATAGTTTGTCATTTTCTATGGCAACCGCTAAAATTGTGTTGACTAGGGTTGGAACATTCAGAATTATTTCTACTGAACTGTAAATGTATGAACAATTTGTCCAACCTGCCAGCTGTCTCAAGCCTCACAACAGACAGTCATGTCTACTTGATCACGTATACAAGTGACTCACACAAACTTTTCTCTGTCAGCCAGTCGTGTATTGATATTCTGACATTTCCCAGCCACTCTAGTGTGAAGCAAATTTTAATTTATAACAAAAAGTCAAAATAGAGTTTGACAACATGAGTCAGGCGGTAATCCCCTTAAATTGCACACCTTTGAGGCACCACAACATAACACTTTGTAATGTTAAAAAAAGGAGTAGTCCAACACTTCTTCCTATAACATGCATTTTCTTATTGCACTGCCCTGACAACTGACTGTATTAGAGGTTGTCCACTTCACTGCTTTTACTTAATAACAACCTTCAGCTATTGGAAAACCCGTATTGATCTTTGAAAAGAGCTGAGGCCACAGAATGGCATTCTATCAGTGTAACTAATAGTGTGCAGGCATGTGAAGATATCAATGACAATGTGGTTCACATGTAGTTTTTATGCCGTTGTATATCGTCACATTTCCTTGAGGCAGTTAAAGATACACAAAACTCATCCATCTGCTCAAATTGTAACACGCCATCTGTGCTTCTGTGTTTATCTGCTCATCAATATGACTTTTTTTTTTTTTGCAGTTTTTACCATTTTTATTAAAAAAATATTTTATGGAAATGAAAGTTGGACTTCTCTGCCAATAACCGTGTTCCATCAAAATGTAATGCAAATTTTAACGGAATTTCGTATGAACATACAAATTAATTTGTGGAATTATGACAGTTCTTCTTGTTTCATGTGTTAATAGGAGGGATCATGGATGTATGTATTTTGTAAATAATTACTTTAATATAAAATTAACATATCACCATGAAAAAATGTAGCCACAAACCAACAAAAATCAAGATAAGTACAGTACGAATGTGTAGACGACTATAGATAGGAACAACAGATGCAAATGCCTTTTCTGTTGATTAATAAGAATTTTACTTGGCATGTAACCTAATAAAATTTACTTTGAATACATCAGAATACAAGTAGAAGTATATAGACAAATACATAACATATTGTAAAGTTATTATATCACAACATTGCAGCAGAAATAAAGGAGCACTTAAACTTATCAGAAATATGTCAGTGCTTAATTTGCTTAATGCAAATATAACTATTATTGTAGTGTAAGAGTACTGCCTCACTGTGTAGCAAACTGAGGTGGCCTTTATCATTTAATGAATAACCAATCAAGGAAATTAAGTAAACACACACAATGCTAATACTAATACTGGAATGTAAAACCTTTAATGCTCTTAAATGACTATGCATGCTCAAATGAATGGATGTCATATATTAGGATTTTCTTCTGTTACTTGTCATGGTGGATTTTATTCTTATGCCAGCATACAACTGAAAGTACTGACAAGAAATATTTTGAATTAGTCTGGTAATTACATTTTCTGCTTAAATAATGTGACATATTTTCCCTATTCATATTACTACATATATATTTAAGCATTTCATGGAAGAATAATGAATAAAACAAGGATAAAATGTGGGGAAAAAGTGACAGAAATCTTCACAAAGCTATAGATATGTTTGATATCAGTGAATTAAAAAAAAAGAAGACAAAGAATTAGTGGCATTAAGATTCCTCTTCACACTATTTTGGTTTGATTCAAACTACTGTTTTTCCACAATTTCTTCATTACCAAGTAAAACCATTCATAGATAAGAGCTTTACTTAATAGAGATTTCTACACCATATGCTGAGCGGCTGTATTATGCAGCAGTGGCTTAAATGTTAAACCATTTAAAATGTTGAATATTGTACAATGTTGATGCACGAAATCCTGGGAGAAAAACCTAATAAAACCAGCTAATAAATCAGTTTTGTCATTTCTCAGCATTACATGACATGGGTGACAAATAACAGAAATCAAGATAATGCCAGCTGTGGGATTCTTCAATACTGGAAGGTATTAAGTGGCCTTGGGAGACAGCGTTTACCTATCAGTTATATTTCACTGGTAAATGCTCATTTGCAATGCTAAATCATTAAATCAAACAATTTTCAGTTAATCTAAGCTTTGTATTAATCTTTTTTTCTGACGAGTGAACCCAAGCTATACAGAAACAATTTCTCTTGTTTTGTTTGTTTTTTATTTCCCAACTGAACATATCAGTCTCATACATTCTCATTAAACATGCCTTGCAGCATGTAATGATATGCCATTGCATTTCCAGTGTCTCCCTGCTTGCCAGGACAGGTACAGCTCAGTGGCACGCAGGGGACTGATGATACGAATGATGACATTGCCACTGAGAAAAGGATCCCCAAAGGTATTTTTTGGGAGAGTGTGCTGCGGATAGCAGAATAGCCTCCGTTGCCCCCAGGGATATAAAAAAAGAAGAGAAAAGGGGAGATACATTTCAGAACTAGACAATGACTGAGTGAATGTCAACAGTTAGTCAACAGTAGGGATACTTTAGGACTGAAATTCAGCAATGTTCAGTCTCAAAACGTATCTGAGTGGATGTTTTTGTCTTTTTGTTATTATTAAATCAGAATTTGTAGTCAAGGATAATCGTTTTTCATAGTTCGCTTCCCCCTTCTTCTTTACTAAGAAAAACAACAACAACAACAACAACAACAAAAAACTGGTAAATTCAGAATGCCATTGAAAGATTGTTTTATTGAGACAAAAATCAGATGAGAGATAAGAAAGTTGGCATCAAAATGAAGTTGACAGACTGCTGACAAGACCTCATTGTGCAATTGTAAAATGTGATAATTGTTCTATGAACAATGTGACACTCACTCGAGCTGTCTGTAGTCTGCTAAAGGTTCTCAGAGAATTTGTTTGTCAGCTGAAGATCCATAAGGGGAAAACGCAACAACCTTTTAAAGGACCAGTATGTAGGATTTGGCGACATCTAGTGGTGAAGTTGCAGATTGCAACCAGCTGAATACCCCTCGTTCATACAAATTAACATTATACTGGTCAGGGGTCTTTATCCCTCTGAACTATCCATCTTCCCAAATATGTATACACCAAACTATATAAATACAAGATGTTTGTATTAATGTTGTATAGATTCCAAACTAATACGACTGTCAACACTATGTGTTTGAGATTTAATTAAATAAGCCCGGTTACCTCCTTGATAGACACTGGCCTGTTTTGTTTTGTTTTTTTATTTGCCATCTCTACAAACCCTGATAGCCATAATGTTAATGCCTGCTGCTCCCATCTTAAAAAAAAAACATATTCATATTTATATCTTTGAACATATAAGAGTCTATTTTCTTGCCTGAGATCTAAAAAATACAAATTTAGTTGAGTCATTAAGGGAACCTTTCCAAAAATCCAGCCGTGTCATTCACAATAGTAACACAAAGACACTCTTTAAACACACACCAAACTTCAAATCACAACCACTCTGAACCTTAACTCAGCCTGGCCTTGGCACATACTAAAAGCTGAAATAATGTGTTCAAGCCTGAAGTGATGTAGTCTGGAGAAGGAGGTTGCAACTGCATACAGTATTCATATCATATCAGTGAATGGAAACCTTTTCACCCACACAACATGGCAGTAGGTCAGACTTGCATGTGAAATCTATGCAAATGCAGTGCTCATTCAGAATATGTAATTAATGGAGAGCAATTAAAATGTGACTATGAAATGATATGTGTGAGGTACTGCATGTTAATTTCATATTGTAGCAAAATAAAAGCTCTGAGATCAACATTTTTCAAAAATCCTGTTTGAATATAATGACAACAGCAACCCATCCAGAGAAATTACTGGTTTACGCAATTTAAAACCCATTGTTTTCCCAGTTGTGTATCCTATCCTCATTACAATGCATTTGTGCATGCACAAAAGAATCACTAATATGCAGAGTGGTTACACTTAAGTCAAATATGATGAGCAAAAACATTCTTAGTATGTGTAGAACAGCTTGTATGTGAATATAAATTCATTGCTGTGTTGGTGTTTTAGTGGAGGTAGGACATTGACATTTGTGGTGTGAAGTGGTAGGAGGGTGGTGTTAATTTTCTTTGTCTTTTATTGTTTGCAGCCATTAGGTAACACTTGATCAGTGGACTTACATAATGTCAATCTATCTTCTGTCCTTTAACTTTTCTTTCTGGTTGCCGTACAGGTGCAAGGGCATAAGGTTGTATATCAGACCCTCCAGGAATTTGCGATGTTGTGATTTGCAACTTCAACGCAACTTCAGTGAATCCCCATGAATTCAGGGCAGTGTTGCAATTTCAACCAATCACCGCGATTTTTTCCGCAACTTCCGCGCAGTCTGCCCAGGGGATTGAACTCGGTGGGTCAGGGATGGCCGCACGGTGCGGGAGGATCCCCTCATGGGACCTCTCCCCGGCTGGCCCCCGCCGGGCGCATTTCCTCCGTGGCGGCTCGGGGGCGAAGGTGGAGCCGCAAGCTTTACAGCGCCCACCCGCCCGGACCTCGCCGCTACCCGGGGCCATGGACTTAGTGCTCGCTGCGCCCTCTCCAGGGACGGGGCCCCCTCGCCCCTGGCACGAATGTTGAATTACAACTTTCACTTCCTCCCGCAACAAAATCGCAACAAAAATGTAAAAAACACCGCAACTTTCACCACAATTTTTTTGAAAACCTCATGCAACATCAGGCATTTTAGGCCGCAACTATCTCAAAAAATGCCCGCGAAATCCTGGTGGGACTGGTATATGGACAACAGGTACATGTACCTACTAATATTGCTAATAAAGCATCTAGAGAGATGGAGAGAGACACTGCACTCCTTCTGATTTTAACAGAGGATCATTGAAAAAAATAAAATATATATTTTGCTACTTCGTTAGTGCTACATTTTTATATGAGTGCTCTAAATTAATGAATGTAGTTTTTATTTTGAAACAGCAGCTTGTTTCCATACAGCATTTCTTCTTTCTCCGTAAAATAACTTCAGCACTTTCCCAGAGAAAAATATCATGTGGACATTAATGATGCACAGATTGGAGTTCATCTGAATCCACGTGTAAACATAAATCATCTACTAACCCGCACCTGCATGGGCATTTCACTCCACTTCTCCCGAGTTCCTGTAGGCTATGCCTTTTAAAATCATCGAGTAGTGTGAACTCCTCATCCTCATCCCAAGTGATTTCTTTATCGTGGGATGTATTGATGTATGAGTGTTTTCTTTCTTCTGCTGTATACCTTTGCACTGGTGTCATTTTATGAAGTGGTAAGCCTAAAACTAACACATGAAATGTAGTACCCAACTCCAGTCTCCTGTGTTTTGTACTTGTTGAATTTTTAGAGGAAAAAAACAAACAAACAAACAAACAAAAAAAAAAGCTGTGACCCAATTACGTGACCCAAGCAGCAATTGTGTTTTGTTTGTTTTTTTGCAGAATTTGGTTTTAAGGGTATTACAAATACTAATTATTTTTGCCCTTGTGCTGAGGTGTACCATTTAATAATGTAGCCAATGTCAAAAAAAATCTTGAGGAAAGATGATCTTCATGAAAACTGTGTGGTCAGTGGGGTGGCCCTGCGGATACACAGCTTGTTTTTAGCCAGTGGTAGAATGCACATCTAATTCCTAAAGCCTTTGGTTATTGAATATAGGATGAGCTGCTGGGGTGTTCAGAGTCATCACCTTGTGAGGTTCTACAGAGGAGTTGTGTGCTGTATATCGGTATATGCAGACCCTTTACAGGTTCTGCCTTATATGAGAAGAGATTAATGAGAAGGCAGCAGCACTGGACATCTAATGTTTGTCTACTATAACAAGTTTTCTGACCTTCAATAGAAGTGTACACAAGGGCCATGATGGAGTGCCTTTCCTTGCATTTTTCTCCTTTCTCCATCCATCCTGCATAAAATAATCCTACAGATCGAATTTCATGCCGTATTTTGGCCTGAATTTTACCTGAGGACATCCTGTTTCCCATTAAATCTCTATTGATTCTTTACCCCCACCCTCATCAAACCACTTTGCAGCATATGCAGTGCACTTTGACATACACTCATACACAAACACGCGCACGCACGCGTACACACTTCCTAGTATCAACAAGAGACTTTTAGAAGCAGAATGTAAATTAGCAAATCCCAAAGGTAATTAAAAACCAAGCCCCTAACTTATTGCATGAAGCCTTCCTGACTAACAAACACCTGTGCTTTATCAATTAGGATGGCTTTATTTGTATATAATATTAATGGCGTGCAACTCTGTTTAGTTAATTTAGTTAATAGAGATCATATATTCCATTTCCAACTGTGCACGCACTGTAGTGATTCTGTTAACACCAATGGTGATATTTAGCTCAGAAGAAGAAGATATTAATTTGACTTTCAAAATTTTTGGTTTGCTACATGAATGAATTTCTTGGATTTTGTTTCGTGAATGTAATGTCATTCGAGGATATTGCAAGTGAGAGTAACGAGGTGCTTACAACCAATAATAGCAGCAGCTACTACTGCTAATAAATGTTATAAGTCTTACTCCTGTGTTCTAGACACTGCTGTTATAGATAATTGTCAGTGATGCAGCCCGCATCTGCTCTGCCTCCTTATTAATGTTACTTGTGGTGCCATAATTTGCCTTGTGTGTATATTCCATGTTGCAGAGATGCCTCCTAAGTCTTGTTCTATATTCATGACGGGGGGTTGATTGCACTCCCACATCAGTGCATGCTGCTTGTATTCATGTGCATCCTCTAGTGTAGAACCATATCCAACAACACACACTTGGGAACCAATCTGCATACGGTCAGTCATAATGCAGAATATTCATTATCATCAGAAATACTTGATTTTTCCTGGGAAAATGAAAATAACTAATAACTCTGTTAAGATCATTTACTAAGCCCTATGATAAACTGGCAAATTTTACAGGGTGTACCCCGCCTCCCTCCCAACGCCAGCTGGGATAGGCTGCATCCCCCGCGACACTGATAAGGACAAGCAGTTACAGAAAATGGATGGATGGATATAATTTACTTACTCGAAAAGATTGCTCAAGTCGCCACTGATTGGTTTTGGAAATATATTCCAGTTACAGTGACAGTACTGTGCTTTTGTGTTAGTGAGCCCACACTTGACACAATCAAGTGATCAAGTCAACTTGAGTCCTAAGCATTCTGACAATTATTCTTAGTATGACGCTAACCCAATCTACTGTATTCTGCTTATTGAAATTTGCAGGCAATTCAAATCACATTCAACTCTCATCACGAAATGGCTATTTTGTTTTAAACGGGAAAAAGCCTCTGATTCTACAAATTCAATCTAATTCATCATCAGAGGAACCCCAGGTTTTATTCCCTCTGGGCATCACAAATGATCACAATCTTGGCTTTCTTTCTCTGCCTTTATTTTCCTTCCGCTGGGACAGACATGGCCACAAATCTGTGCTCCACATTAAAGAAAACAGGTTGGTTTATTTTCTTGAGGGAATTTTCTTAATTGTTATTTTATTGTACATCAAAATGTTTTTAATCAAGCTTGTAGAAACATCACTATTTTTATTGTCATGATTATTGTGATCATTATTATTTTTGAAAGACTGCTGAGAAGAATAGATTCTACATACTGTAAAATAAAAATAAAAACATATAAAGAAGCTTGAAAATATAATCACAAAATTACATATTGGAATTAAAATTATTTTTGCACTGACTGTATAAAAAAATCACTTCATATTGTTTGGGTATTCTAGGAAGAGTAAATTCATTTTTTTGTTTGCCTCAATGCACACCATGATGAAAATGCATCCTACTCCACCTGCTCATTAATCAGGAAGGCAGTGCAGATGGTGTTCTTTGACAGAGAAGAAAACATGGAGAGCTATCAACTTTTTCCTGCTAATTAATCCTTCGATTCTTTGAATGGAATTGCAAAGCACATAAATTAGCCTAAAAGTAGAAGGGGTAAAAAGTCACATAACTTTACGTAATGCACACACAGTGTCTCCTTTGTTAGTTCATGAACTTGTTTTGCTTGAATCTTCACATCCTCATCCTCTGAGATTTATGTTCCGTGATGATTTTCAAGGAGATATTTACTGTTTCCAGGTTTACGTTGATGCTCTGCTTTCCCCACTGCTATGCAACAACTGAACCAGTTGGAAGAAGAGCTGTTTAGGTATAAAAAGCCAAAACACACGATTATATTAAAATAACAATTGTTGTTATACAAGAAATATAATCCCTAAGACAAGCAAGCAGTATTGTAAAGCAGGGGCTCACAGCCTACATGCTGTTTGAGACCTCTTGCACTTCTAACAGGTTGCTCAACAGCAGATGCCTGAGGTGGAAAAGAATATTCACAAACGAGCTGAAGGAAAACTGAGCAATCAAAAGTACTGTGACCAAAGCAGTGATTCACTAGCTGGTAATTGCTGGCCATCCACATACCGCCAACACAGGCTGACATACCACCTTCAGATTGGGCTCTTGGTGCTGCATGAACACAGGCATTACCACTCTGTTGGCTCGACCCTGAAAACTCTGCAAACGCTCAGCACACTACTCTTAACACAGAACTTTGTCTTTAAAGGTGCAACCAAACTTGGTTTGCTTTAATCACTGCTATTAAACTTTAGCAAGTGTTCAGCATACCGCATCTCTGCTTACATGGACTGGGGCACTATTTAGTGTGGCCATTTAACAGGTCCAGCTAGACCAGTTTCATGGGATTTAGTTTGTTTTCTGCTTCACTGGCAAAGCTCCATCACTTTAAAGTACACATTTTGTACTTTCATTATTAAGATGGCAAAAAAGTATCAAATGATTGAATAAGTGTTCGACGTCCTATCTAATTTCTCCGACGATCATGTGATATGTAGTGTGGGGATTATAGGAGGTGTACATAACAAATAATGAGGTTAAACTAACCTTCATTGTTCTTTCCTTTACTTTTTAACATTTTGGCTCAACTAAATTGGCTCTATACAAATGTCACGTACACACATAAATCTACTCTGTGGAGTGATTAAAATGCCAACCCATACAAAGATTTACTCTCACGAATCCCACTGAATTCTCTAAAGTCCTACTAGTCAGTCCCTGGTCAGTAATATTTATTTAAATATTTCACCAGCCCATGAAAGCAAGCCCATGAAAACTTTTTTTATTGGTAAATGGTGTTTCTTTCTTTGTTCTTTCTTTGTCAATCATCAACACCCAGGACTTTATGTTCTGGTTGTGAATACAAAGTCTGGTTCCCAAAGGGCAGTTATGATGACTGAATAAGAATCTAAATCTTTCATTGAAAACATTGCGCATTCACTGGCCACAAGGACTTCCAGCGCCAGCATGTGAAATTAATGACTTTGGCAAATCTGATTCTGTTATTTGATCTGGCTTTTCCCAGCAGATGATGCTGCTCCATGCCTACGCTTTCAAATACACCACTGCAGGCATGGCCTGTTAGAAAGGTCCCGGAACACAATCTGGTCCATGAGCCTGGATGTTAATTCCAAAGCACAGCTGAGTAAATAAAAAATCATAAATAAAGAGAAAGGCAATTAAATATGGACAGCAAATTACTTGATTGTAAATTGAGATCTTTGATGCAGCAGGTATTGGCACTGCAAACTGCATTCAAATGTGTCTTTGTAGAGTATTGTTGATGTCCTTTTTCAAAATAGAATATGCATAGTCCATACTTGACATATACTGGTATTCATACACAGATCCCGCTGCCTTGAATTGCCGGCTGGTCCATGACAGGCCCATGCTTATCTGAATGGAATGAATGGCTGCCAGCCAGTTGGAGGCAGTGATTTTGAGTGTTTGGTACTGTAGAGTCCTTTTGTATCAATATCAGTCTGTGTTAGTAATAGTATCTCGATACAGAGGAATGACTCTGTGGAGGCAATGGATTGAGGCACACACCATGTTTATGTGACTTATTATAAGCCCATTTCAGGACCACCGTTGCATGACATCATCTCTTTTTACTGATGCATTCTACTTCGAGTTTTCTGGGGAAGACAATATAAAATGAATACAGTGACAGGACAATTCTGTATCCAAAAACAGATAACAATAAAAACAAAGCCAGTATTGACCACAAAACAGTCACTTTAAAAAATGGGCTGCATAATGGCTCATTGCTGTTTTTGTCTAATAAGTGCTGCTAGTCCTGTGTGTGTAGTTTGTATATTTGAATTGTTTTTTTTAATTATTATTTCTCCAGTTGTCTCCCACTTTTGAAAGAAGTGGAATTAGAGAACAGAAAATTTGAACATTTATTTCTTTTCATTATATGGAAACAAATGTCTGTTAACAATGCATGTGTGCAAATAACTATTATAGTATTCAGTGTATGAGTGTTAATCCACCCAATTACAGCCTTTGGGACTGTCTCATCCACTGCACAGGAGCTTTTCCTCAATTGTTTTCAAATGTGTCATGAGCCCATTGCTGTCCCTTGTGGCCATTGGAGGAAAACTGTTATTGTGACTAAGTCTAGTTACTGTACTTAGCAGTGGGTGTTTTTTTGTTGTTTTTTTCTCCATCTTCAGGGGATAGTAATGAGTCCAATACTCCTTTGTGGTGCACAGAAATAGGAACATTCAATATTTACTCAGTGTTGTGCGGTAAATTACTTGATACTTGTTGTGTTGATGTTTGTTCCATTGTGCAATTTTCAAGGGTACTCATGGCTAAATTTACGCAATCGGTTGCATGAGTTGTTGTGACATACCTTTGACATACATTTACTCAAAATACAAAAATGAAAAATAAGTTGGAGTTGGAAGGGTCTACAATACTTTTAAAATTAGAATGTGTTTACAACAATAACAAATAAAACATATAATTAAGGGTGCACATTGGGGTGGTTCACTTTTTTAATACCTATACTGTTAATGTGATTGAAACAACCATACATCCCGTAAGCAACAACTATAGCCTCAAATTTTACTTTATAGATGATAATATGAGCAGACGTAACAATACCAAACAACTAGATGTAAATTGTAATAACCAAATGACACATTTACTACAAACCCAGGGCCTCTTTAAATTTCCTTATTGAGAATAAGGTTTCAATTAAAATTCAGATCTGAATGCCCAAGCTTTTCTTTCTCTGGTACCATAATGTTGGCACAATGTTTGAATTCTCATGAAGTGTTCAGTGTTCAGTACTCACTGTTCCTATGAAACTCAGAAAAATCTGTTAGTAAACAGTTTCACACTGTCCAGTGGTGCCAGTTGGTGTGGTGGAGAAACATGTCCTGAGGCTTTAACCATGGAGTTTCCTGTTGCATCCAGTGGCAAATCCATAGCACCTCTACTGCTGCAGCAAGCTAAAATCTATATACACAAATAAAACCTTTCTTTTTTTTCTTAACAGTACTCACCATCAAGGGTTACACTGGGATTTGTTATGTTAGGGTGGCTCTGTGGTGTCATGGTTGCTATGAATGTGTGTGCACATGGACTACAAAATCTGATTGATATCATCTGACAAACTGTAAAAAATGTATAACAAGGTGAGACAACCCTCTGCTCTGAACACAAAAACACTAATCAAAGACATGGCAGATAATGATAGCAATGCACAAAATAACTGCTGGTGACAAAATCTTTCTGTATGTTCACTCTCCTGAGTAGCTCTTGCATTGCTGGTAATTAGTCCAGTCCTCACAATACATTTCAAATGTAAAATATTATTTATACTATGACTTGGCTGAATACTCCATGGTAATTATTTACTGAGAGATTAATATTTCCCAGAATGCCCAGCTAATCAACATTTTTAATTCAGTATTTAATCTATAATCAGTGTCAATTTTTTCATCTGGCATTAATCGAGAGTTCAAAATCTTGACTGTGACTAGATAATCATGTGTTGTTTTAAAATGACGTGTGCCTATATATAGAAATCCATTATGCTCATATGCTGGACTGGACTGGATATGTTGTCTGGACTAGTCCCCTGGATGTTATTGCTAGAAGTTTCATTTTGGGCACACTCATATGAACACATATTACCCGTGATGCTGTTATCTTTTCTGAGCTACAGCTTCTAAATGCTCTTTCCAGTTGGCGTTGATCAAACATAATGAGTAGTTGCAGTTAACTTTTACTTTGGCACAAAGTCACAGCCACAGAGCCTGAGAGATGCAGCACTGCCTAGCTAACATTAGCAAGACAGACTAGAGAGAAATACACTGAAAACTAGCACTAGAAGACTTGATGACATGATGACAAAAAGAGCATAGGCCTATTTGCCTATGTGCTTATCCCCAGCCCAGTTTAACCCCTGCTCATTACTGATATAATTAATGATAACATACGTGACTGGCACTTGGATCATTAATATACAACAAAGACATAGACCATGAGAGGTCCAACAACATTAATTTTGACCATATGTAAAATTATGCACAGGCCATTATTAAAACCATCCACATCTATAAATATGCATTAATCGCTGAAATACATGTCAAATGAAGCAATAATATAAAGAATAGAAATCTATAGTACTACGAAGAAAAAGGCTTCAAGGACACAGGCTAACTGGTTGGTTCAGCAAATGCACACCTGTTTAACTTCCCCACCTCTGATAAAGAGCAATGCATAGCCGCTTTCCTAAACTTTTCTATGGGAAGCATCTGGGACTGTCTCCCATGCAGTAGATGAGACAGTCCCAAATGGGGCTAACACAGTAAAAGCCCTCGCCCTAGTTAAGCTCAGATACACACTGACCTGTATTGCTCAGTGCAAGATTTTTCATCTTTCTGGCACCTTGCATGCAAAAGCAAATATAACTATTCTCAGGTGTGTAAATGTGACTATGTGCTCTGATTGGCAGCATTAGCAGCTTGCATTCCCCTTAGTATAATTTACTTTATTCTAGACAGTGCTGCCAAGGATATAAATCACTTAAAAGAGTGGTATATCTTATTGTCACATAAGAACGTCACACAAGGAGAGTGGACAAGGAGAGTGTATGTTGTAGTTGATGTTAACTTTATTTTAGACAGTGTTGTTCTTTGTATCTTAGCAGGGGCGCAGATAGTGGGTGTGTCAGGTGTGTCATGACACACCCACTTTTGAATGACCGTAGATCCGTCCCACCCACTTTTATGTAGCTTAACGTTTTGTTTTTTTTTGTTTTGTTTTTTTAAACTTTGTCTTCTTCAAATCTTCTGATTCAAGCATCACGAGGAAACCAAAATATGAATTAACATAATATTTGGTTTACTGAGGTGTGTGCTGATGTGCATGCGTTGTGTGTAACAACGCGTACGCATCAAGCAAGTGACTCGTTTGGACTGTGCAGCAAAGAGTGTGGAGTCGTCGTCGACTTTGGTTGCCACGGTTACCAACTGATCACTTGGACAGCTAGCTGCACGTTCAGCACGGCATGGCATGATGAGAAGGACAACAAAAAAGCAAAAGACTATTGCATCATTTTTTCAAAAAGTCACTTCTGTAAGTAAATTGTACTTTTTAAATATATACTTCATCACACCACATTGCATTTCTGAGAGTCTCGAAGCAATGTCCTCTCGTGAAAGTAAAATCGTACGAGGCAAGAGACAAACTTTCGCCTTCTGTCTCCACGTAGCATGTAGCCTACATGCAAATACCTCGTTGGACATTAATAACGTAATGCCGTTTTAATGTTAATCTGACTTTCCTCGCCACGCACGAGCATAGGCCTACTGTTTAACAAGGACTGACTAAACGCACGTAGCCCACCCAGTTTCTCAGCATTTTTTAAAACGAGTTTAGCATTTTTGTGAGGGGGTTTCTGTGTGTGATGACAGTTAATAATTTGTAATGATTTTCATGAGCTTCGTCCCCCCCAGTTTCTCAAACCTATCTGCGCGCCTGTATTTTAGGGTGGTGGTAGAATACATAATTTAATACTTGTAATAATAAAGTGTTAGAAACAGGATTACTTGTGTCACGTGAAAATTGGGTGGGAAATGTCCAAGGGAAGATGGTAAGTCTTAAATTTGACCTGAAATTATTTGTGCCTCGTATATTTATGGATGCTTTAAAGCAGTAAATCAAAATATTAAGAGGTAAAATATTTGTGAAACGGATAAATGACTGTTTGCATATAGTTTAATATGGAGCTCAACAGAAAAATAAGCCACGAAAACATACAAACAACAATAGGTCAACATTGGTGATAAGTCATACACCAAATCGAACTGGAGATCAAATATTTTTTTAAGTTTCAGCTGTATTTAATAAAACAGCCTAGATTGACTGATGGATGAATCTGATTCACAGATTGTATCTAATTTCCAATTGTAATGTGTTTGTCTTGCTAGTTATTAAACATTGAATGCACAATCAAAAAACAATTAATAACCTGTTGGGCTAGGTAAACAAGAATTAATCTACAATATGCACAGACACACACACAACAAAATTAGCATACGGCATCGGTTGCTCATGCCAATTAAATCTACTTGATAACAGACCAATAACCACCACCTTTGACTGATCACATCAATCTAAAACTGGATCAAGGAAAAGTACCTGTGAAATGGGGTGATTTATTATTATTAATCTCAGGTAGGACCTTATTATACCTAATGTTTATAATGTATATTATATGTCAAGCCAATCATTTAATTATGTCAAGTTATTAAGTCTGTTTTACCTGTTCATTTAATGTTTTATTCACCTTTTATTGTTAATAAGTGAACAGGTAACATAACAGCTGGTGCAAACTACAACACAATACAGTTCCAACACGAAGTTTAAAGTCAGTGCTTACATTACTGTAAAGCATGTTTTACCATGGTTTTATTTTCCAGCATTCAGTTTCGTGTATGTCACTTTTTGGATGATGCACAGGATGATGCTCACTCAAAAAAAAAAAAAAAAAAACTGTATTAAAACCACATTTTAAAAGCCTATGTGCTAAAAAACAGTTTCTTACTGGCAGAGGCTAGATGTCTTTACAGTCTGCCAAACATCTGCCTTTCCAAATGTGACCATGTTTTCTTATATTTAGATTCTTTCTCCACAACAGCAGGCCGGAAGAGAAATTTCAGGCAGCACAATAATGGAGTTATTCAGTCAAGAAAAATATGTTCGTGCACAAACAAAAACATGAACACTGATGATTGCTGCAGCTTTCCATGAACCACAGCCTTTATATTTTTCAAACAAATTGACTTCCATTACAGTCAAACAACTGTGGTGATGTCGGTGCTGTGAACATAAAGCAATATAGTAAAAAGGATTGGTAGTGGTCTCAGAGCCGAAGTGCACAGAAATGTGTGAAACCATTACATGTCATAGGTGTGATCTGAATTATCGCTTCTTCCAAACTTCTGCTCACTCACTCTCCTCTGTAATATTCCAATTTCTTAAATCAGCAGGCGTTTATAATTAAAAATACATACAATAGTGATTTTAATGTAGTCAAATGTATTGCATCCATATATTTTTTGCACATACTCTTAGAGATTATGAAATTTCAGGCCCTCGCTCGAAGCCACAATCATACAGTCCTTATGTTCAGAAAAAAGAAAGTGAAGAAGAATATGGAGGAATTTCGTAGCTCAACGTGATGCCTGTGTCCTGCTGAGAGCTGGTATTGGCCAGGTGGTGTAGGAACAGATACAGAGAAGCTGAGCAGAAAAAAGGGAGGGAGACAAAAGAAAGAACAAAGAGTCAGGGGACTCTGGAAAAGTTATGAATTTGAAACATGATGGAGAATGAAGAGGATTAGGAGCAAAGAGAACAAATTACAGAGAGAATTGTCAATAATGGAGGCAGCTTACTGTATGCTGTTTTCTTCTTTCTGTGGCTGCAGTGGTCTGTGTTGTTCTAAATCATGGCTCCGTTGAAGAGTGATCAGCCACCTACTCTCTTGTAATTGGACATTTACAATGATCAGCTAAAACAACTATGTGTCACTCTGTGCCAATTGTTATTTGTATTTAGCCAAGATTTTTCATTAGATGTGAGCATAACGTGCAAAACAAAACTGTACGTAGAATCAACAACAAAACAAATAGGGATTCAAATGCAGTGGAGTGAACTTAATATTTCTTGTTGTAGACCTGTGTGCTCAAATAATTATAGTGCAAAAAATAAAGATTTGAAAAAGAAAACTATGGCAGGGTGAATTTAAACCTTGTTAAATGAGCCGTCCATAATCGTTGTCAGTTCAGTGCTCAAGGGAGAAAAAGTTGTCAAGCGTTTGTTAGGTATGAAGTGTGCTTCACTTTATAACATTGCTCAGACTGTTCTGGAAATTTCCAAGTTTCAGCAACGGGGCAGTTCTCCAAATCTATTGTGAAGTGATACCTTGTTACTGTTACTACACAACTAGTAACCACATGTTCCACTAAAGCTGCAGCTTGAATAGTCAGGTGACTTGTTGGCATCAATAAATAAATGTGTCTGTCTCCTTCACACACACACACAAACACACACACATGCATGCACACTAGAATATCAGGGCCTTGTTATGCCATTTATTGGTGTAATATCATGGAAGGCTCTCAATCAATAATTAGATGGAGACCAAACATGGGGGCTGGCAGTTTTATTGTGGCAATTATTCACATACACTCACAGTAGAAGCATCTGTGCTCTGATTGGCTACCGTGACCAGTGTTGCCATGCTAACAAATATCCCATCTCTCTACAGTTTGGTTGTTGTACTGAACGTATTTGCATGTAACAAAAAGAGGGAGCTATTTCACATGTACATTTGTGAACTTTTATCCAAGTGTAAGTAAAAAAATATGTCAAGCAGTTACTTGCTGGATTGAATACCAGCCTCTACAGGCTGTTCAAGTTGTTAGTGCTCTGATGGCTGAATCAGCCTGCTGTGTATGTGTTTGGGATTTTGTGGTTGTTTGTTGTTTACCACTGTACATCATGTTTAATCTGCCATAGTTCTTTAGCAGCCTTAACCATGTGCATTTGTTTCTATGTAATCTATAGAGGTTGTATTCACATGTTCTTGTCTACAAATCTGACATCTGGACTTTTGTCAGTAAGCCCCAGCGCAATCAGGTTCATGTCCATCACAAAACAAAGGGGGAGATCAGGGTGGACTAGGGTTGTTTTAACTCCTGGTCATTTTCAGGAGTCCAAGAAAACAGAGAAGAGCTTGAGGTAAGAGGGTAAGATGAGCTGTCAGTGGGTTGAAGTCATGGAGGAAATGGGAATTAACACTGACAAATCCCTATAAACACTGGAGCTGCTTAAATGAATCTGACCACTTTGACCTTGGCTGGATCCGTCTATAAACATCCAACTAAAAAACCTAAGAGGGAGATCGTGGACACATGGACTTCACACCTACTGACCTTGACAAACAGCTGCTCCTCAAACAGTTATTGGAGGACCTGGACTAGAAACAGTTGGTGGTTTGAGGACTGTTGCCATTTCCTGCGTAAATGCTGATCCTGGGGCACTGTACATATTTCACCATCAGAATATTCCTTCAGAACCTTGTATTTGTATTTGTACCTTCCTAATTGTGTTGTACTTATGTCAATAACCAATCCATACAATTATATTCAGTCCTGTCTCCTAGAAATTACACTTATATACAACAAATTTGCAACATCAAATTCGTTTTGAGGAAAAGGACTTAGAATTATTGTTGACCAAATTACGCTTTCCATGAATGTAATGAGGAAATGTTGTTAATTAACATACAAGTTACAAAATTGTTTAAATGAAATGTTTACTGACAGTGTATTACTTTTTCACACAAAATTAGACAATCTTGCAAAACACTATCCTTTCATAGTGCCACTCAAAAAAACGTCATAATCCAAAAATCAAAGTCAAAATTATGCTGTCACCGCAATGTAAATATGAAAACAATTTCATAGCAAACATGATTTCTAGGAGATAGGGCAGGCACATTAATGCATGTCAGGCTCAAAACCCTTTTACAGTAGTACAAGGAAATGTATGTATCCTGTAAATATTCCATGTTAGTGGACATTAAATTTGTATTGGACTTCAAAGGGTCCTAAATGTACATTCACACCCATAAAGTTGCTTCTGGTAGGAATTTTTGACGTCAGGTGGATCCAGCTACTAAAGAATTTTCTGCACCATGTCTATCTCAAGAAAAGATACATCACTACTTCTTCAGGGCTAACACTGAAGAGGACACAGAGTAGGCTAAGTATAACTGTGGATCTCACAGTCCAGTCAACAGGATTACCTTACGAACCTTAGTAATCAGCAAGTGTCAAAGGGCGGTCAGGAGACACATTCACTTTCAAACATTCATCTGCAGCTGAATCCATGAGGTATAGAAGAGATTAAGACTGATTGTTCAAGGATAAACATGTCTGAGTGTGAATAGAAGGAGAATAGGGGAATTGGTTTGGCTCACCAGCTCCCCTTTGCTTACTGATGAGGTCTAGGCAGGTTCGTCTGAAGTGTCTGGACTATAGATGCAACACCTTATATAATTCTCCTCTTTTGGTCAACAATGGGCAATTGTTATCTATTGCATAGGCCCCTTGAGAGTTTGATTCAAGTCAGCTAATGGAAGATTACTAGAGAATGAAGAGGCAACAAGGACCCCAGTTCTGGGAAATGCAGGTTTTTAGAGAGTACCATTTTCTTCCTGTCCAGCCCTGATTTTTTTCCTGTCCAATCAGCATTATGTCTTGCCTGCAGGACCAGGTGCGCATGTGTTGATTGATGGCTTGTGTTTGTATCTCCCTCAGCGTTGGCGCACCATGGCAGATTAACGGGGAAAAGAGGGAGAGAAAATGCCCAGCAGTGCTGCCACACGATGGCAACAACCGCAGGCTGGGCAGCGTTCTCCAGGCTCCATGAAGCAACGTTGTTCCCCCTCAGACTGCAAGATGAAATGAAACAAGTGCAGAGAGCAAAGGTGCCCGAAGGACGGCAATGAGAGCGACACAGCACTGAGACTGCTGACCACAACAAACAGAGGGGAAAGGGAGAACAGGACCACAATCCAACAACCACAGCTGTTCACAGCAAACAGAACAGAGTGCTACTAGTGGACACAGATGGCCAAACTGAGGACATTGATGACTCATTTCGTCTTTTTTTTGTTGGATTTCTAGAGACTCACTTCTCTTATTTTAAGAGCAAAACCATTTTAAGTCTCTGTCTTCTTGGTTATTGAATGTTTGTCTTTTTCTGTTAAAAGAACCCATTTGTAGATTTGTGAAGACCATAGACTCAACAAGAAGCTAGGTGGCTTTGTCACTTTAATTACCCTTGTTTTTAAGTTTATTTAACTCTTTATGAATTTTAATCACTCTGCCCTGACACTTCTGATGAGAAAATAATGGCAATAGCAGAAGCATTTGCTCACTTGAAACAGAGTAAAAGCCACAGCATTCAAAACTACTGTCAGATGATGCTATATCTAAACATGAATTTCTCCAAATCCCATCCATTCCAGGGGCTTTTTGGCGGTCTAGCCTCTGGCTGCATCACCAGGTGTCTTTCCTCTGTTCACAGAGATGATTGTCCAGATGTCCAGATGATCATCCACATTGCCAAAGAGATGAGAATGCCAAGGTCATCTGCAAGCTGCTGTGGAGGCTAGATCATCCTCAATGGTGTTCGACAGCCTATGTGGAAGGTGGAACTGAGAGTCTATTCATCTCCATCGATGCTGTTAGTTTTCTGGATCTCTTAAATTAAGTCAACCATACTGTAAAAGACCTGGCATAGGCTCAAACATTTTTTTGGCAGTCTTCTTTGCAGAAAATGGATGAAAAACAAGCCTGTCTTTCCTGAGTGAACAGTTATTCTCCTCAGTGACCAGAGACTGTTGCTCTCAAACTGCTGTAAAAGAGTCTTCATGTAGGGTTTGGATGTCTTACATGGCATTTCATAACATCTGACATCCAATTGGTGGAACGGAGTAGATGAATAGGTTTCGCTGGACCCGGAGATAGTTGCACTGCTTCGATTAATAACCTTTATCAATTTTAACTTGTAAAAAAAAATAACATTTTTGATTAGGACCTTAAAATGTTGCATCTAACCATAATAGGAATTTGAAAATTTTGCATAAACATTATGATGCATAATGCATTAAGTGCATTGATGAACTAGATTTGATTACATTAAATATTAGCCCATTCAGATAACTATGCATTGTGTTGCTCAATGCCTTTTTGCTTTCCTCTATGTAGATAAAACACTTATAGCTCACAAGGTTGTTGGATATATATGAACATATACTTTTTTCTAAAACTGCCATTGAGAGTTCAGCGATCTGTTCTCTGAATTGTTTAGTCTTTTCAGGGTCATGGAGAGCTGTAGCATTTCCCAACATGCAACAGTCAAGAAACAAGAGCAAAGAAATAAGTAATTCATACACATCCATACTCACATTCGCACCTATAGGCAACTTTGACTGTGGGAGAAAGCCAGAGAATGTGAAGGCAAACCACACAGACACAAGGCAAACTCCACTAAGACAGGCTGTAGCTGGCAGCTTTGAAAACAATGCTTCCTTGCTGTGAGGAGACAGGGTTAACCGCCCTTAACATTACACTACTAAAATGTTTCTTTAAAACTGAGGATTGCATTGGGCTCCTGCTAGTTGCTGGGCTATAGCACCAGTTGCCTGTAGTGCCTTGCAGACAAACTATAAATGGACATTATTAACATAGCAATGGTATATTATACCTATGAATGAATATTAATAAAGCCTCGCTATATTATATGGGAGATTAAAGTCTTCTCTCTCTGAAGGATAAATCTGGGGAACTTAAGCATATTACATGTCTTTATCACATTTTCGGCAGCAACAGCCTCTGTCTCAGGTTTCCGCACTGAGTTATGACCTCATCATCTCGTTTGTACAAAAGGGAAAAATTAAATTAGTTAGAGTAATGAACCTAGGTGCTTTTCATAAGAAATGTTTCTGCTCATTGTTCCTCAAGTCGTTTAAGAAACTAATCTGCCTCATGCACCCCCATCTCACTTAAATCCTGGCCCTCTGAAAGAGCTGTCAGGGGTCTGCCTTTTCAAACATGACTCCCTATGGGGGTCCTAGATCAAAGATGAAAGTGTGCTGAACGATCTGGGAGTCTGGGGGTGGAGGGGTAGCAAGAAGGGAGTTAGGAGTGCGATTCATCAAATTAACAAATTTGCTTTCCTTTCCCCGGTAGGCACCGGAGTACATTCTTGGGTACTTAAACTGGTATTGCACTGACAAGGAAGGAGAGGGGGAGGAGTCCAAACGTAGAGGGAAGTTCTTAGGAAGACAGTGATGTGAGCGTGAACGAATGTGTAATTAATGACACTCTTACTCCTAATTAAAACCTCTTAGCTTTCTCCTCACAAGGTTGCAGCAGCTGGTACAGACAAGGCCCTCACTGTGAGATGAGAGACATAAATTTCATGACAGTATCGCAAGGCAGCACCTGCTTATGCCTACACCTGTCACTGCTGGAATCATACCTCATTCTGTCAATGAATTAACTTCCTCCTGGGCTGAGAGAGGAAAAAAAAGGTAGATCCTCTCATCCCAGAATGAAAATCCCTGGTGGCTCGAAGGTGGTACTATGTATTCATTTTCAAAATTAAATATATCGTTGTTTGGTTCTGCTAGGCAGACACCTGCCTCCTCTAGTAAAAATGCCAAACTCCAGATCTGAGACATTTCCCAGAGGAACCACATCACAGCATTGCCTTGTAACTATAACTTAATATCATGTCAAAATCTCCTGAGGATGATACAGCTAGTCAAGCCACAGAAAGAGAGAACACAAGAACGAGTCAAATGCTCGGCGAAACAGATGGAGGCCAAGAGCAGGTGGAAGAAAAAGACAGAGGCGGAGTAAGGGAGTGGAGGAGGAAGAAAAAGGAAACCCAACACACAAAAGGAACCATTAGACAATGCCCCCAGACAATAAACGCAACATGGGAACAATATAAGGCTATCAAGTAATATGAAAAAACAATGGGAAACAGCATGGGAGTGCCATTTAGTATGAAATTTTAATGTTAGCTCAATAAATGATTCTGTTGTCTTTTACTGAAGTGTCTTTAACCGGGGCAGAGTACACGAACAATCCTGGGGGACACGCAGAGAAGCACTCCTTGCATGCCATTTCACTAATACTCTTGCTCCGTTATCCATTCTTTTAGCTCTGCATGTATCCTGTTACCCTCTTACATGAGACCTGTTTTTTTCATGGTTCTCCCTCCTCCCCCTTTATTAATAATTCTTACTAGCTGCTTTATATCCGTTTCGAGCACAGTCGGCTACAGATGCTTCTCTACTCCATAGCTGACATTCTTTTTACTTAGAGATGATTACTGGTAATTGCTTAAGTCACATTGATTTTTTGATGTTGCTGTGGTTGACCAATGATTAGATCTGTTGTTCATATTAATGGTGGGCTGTCACCCATAGTGATATTCTGCTGAATGGAAAACTTTGGGTGAATGTGAATGTGCTTGTGCTTGTGTGTGTGTGTGTGTGTGTGTGTGTGTGTGTGTGGCTGGGTGGTTGGCAGGTGGCTAGAGGAAACGTCTGACAGTTGATAAACGCATGACTCTCTGTTCTGCTCGTCTGTTAGGACTTGTATATATATTGTTCATAATTTGCTTTCTTAGCGATCGGCCCAATCTTAACTGACTCTTCTTTTAAAGAAAGAAAGAACCGATAATGGAGAACATTGCTCTATTTCAACCACGAGACATGTTGCAGTTAAAAAATTGCAGAAAATTGATTCAAGCAGTGAAACAACTTGTCATCTCTGTGTTCCCTGATAGCATGATGAATTGCCACTGTGGACACCTCGATCACCTAAGCTGTCTTGGTAAGCCACACTTGATCACTGTCAGAGAAGCTGGAGATGGTCAGAGATTGCTGTATAGGCAAGGGACTTACCACCTTCCATTCACTCCGTCTGTCTTTCCCTCACTCACACAAACACACACTCATATGTGTCAATCTGGCTGTCTGGCAGACGTGAGAGTAAAATAGCCCTGAAAATAACCAGACGACAGCATGTGGGGAAGACATATATGAAGGTTTTGTGAATCCATGTGAAAAAAAAACAGTCATTATCGAGGTTCATCTTGCTGTAGTTGTAAACTGTGGGCAATTTAATGCGTTCCATGTAAGGTAGTTTTTGGATACTGACAGGTAATACCACAGGTGACACAGTTTACAGCATTAAATATGACAAAATACCCTGCTACGTTCTAGGTCATTACATGATTACTAATTTGGTTTTCTGTGTACAACCTTTAGGCTTGACCACACTGTCACTGACTGTGTAAAGTGTGATAAAATGGCTTTCATGCACACACAAACACACTCATACACTGTATCCTTTGGGCTATATTTACTATTTTATAGACAATTCAAATGCTGCAGCCAGCAAAATCTTTTGTATCACAGTGTTTTCAAAACAGCCCGAAGGAAGGATGTGATTACTTTGCCTTTTCATATAAAATTTAACAGCCATCTCAACAAATACTGTCTAGCTCTTTCACATTGTTATCTTATGTTATAGAAGGTATTTTGATCCAATTTGTTTCGAATGTATTCTTTTCATGTTGGATTCAGATGTGCCCCTTGCTTTACTTTATATTTAAATTGCTTTATATCTGTGATGAATCGATTTAATAATGAATTAATGAATATGTATCTTTGTGGAAATTTGATAGTGTCACAACAATATGTCAGGCTGAATTAGGAGACAGATATTGTAAATTTATTTAGATGACGCAGCGATAAAACAAATTGAATGAATCATTTTACGTCTCCTCTTTACCTAAAGGAAGATTTGTCATGTCTCTGATACAATAAGCCATGATTGTATTGACAATTTTTCATCATTTCTATTCTATGTCACTTTGACTGATGCTTGGCAGAACAAATGTGATCTATAGGTCTATAGTGTACATTTGTACACACTGTAAATGCTATCAATTAAAGCAAACAAGTCAGCAGACTGACATTTCATTGCTCCGTAATTAGGACGCTTGCCCGGTAAATGGGATTTAGTGTGAAGTGAACTACAATAAATTTCACAAAACTTCACCATATCTGCATTAAGCGTCAGCTCATTATTGATCCCCTGCATTTACTGGATATATCATCTATCCTTATAACCCACATTAATTTTTCATTGTGAGCAATTGATGTGACATGTAATGTGGGCACTTTACATAATAAAATGCATTGTTTTAATCATATTATATAAGAATAAATTAAAATAATTTCATCATTTTTCATCTATAATTTGAAACGTGTACTTGTACCTAGAATGTGTGGGCACTCATGTCACACAGGACAGGTTTTAAATCAGGTAATCATCATTTTTCTAACAATAGAAGTGTAATAATTATCTTTATATTAACTATTACAGCTACATAGAAAGCAATGCTGCCAAAAACGTACACTGTATTTTTTTTTTTCTCTTGAGATGATAATTATTATTTGAAAAATAGAAAAATGTGAGTGAATTTCTTTGTAGACTAATGCCATTCAAAGCAATATTGACATAGAGTTCAGAACATTTCATGATATCTGTCATGTACAAATGTTTATGTGTGTAACAAATACTGTACATATGGAGTAAAGATGCACAGGTGAGCCCTACCTGCAGCTTCTCACAACAGGTGGCATTATTCGAATCCTGAAACATAAAATCACTTCTAAAAGCTGTGAGCTCAGCAACACAAACTTCTGACAAGTTCATGATGGACGGGAGCGGTGCAGAGCATCGACACAATAAAACTTTTTAGTACAAGAAAACTGATGTGCTTTTGTTGCAAAAGCAAAATTGTCATGAGTGAATCTACAGCACCATGAATAAGCCACCACGTGCAGAGGTTAATGTGTTGCTCTGGTCCAAGCAGAAGAACCATTTCTCAAAATGCTTCCATATTAGGCAACGAGCCAAACAGAAGCACAGGGACAAATAGTGTGTCTTCAAGTTGTACTGCATAACCTCCAGCAAGATGTGCACAGGAAATGATGTATTGTATGTCTTACAGCAGGAAAATAATTACACCACAATGAGTAAGCATAGAATGAGAAAAAGGGTACGTTGTGGAATCATTTAAACAAAGCTGTGAAATTGATATTCACTTCAATTAAGGCCACTGATTTGCATTATTTCCCATGTGTGTATGACCTATCCAGTGTCCAGTACGTCTATTTTGTGCTGATATAAAACAAGAATACTGCACACCAAACTTTTAAAAGTTAGTACGAGTCCAAAATCTGAATAATCAGTAACATTAAAATTCATAAAAAAAGTACTAAATAAATAATCCTAACAATCCCAACTTTTTATGAGTCCTCCGTGTCCTCTCTTGCCCCTTTAACACCTCTTACACCCTCATAGCTTCATCTCACGCACATATCAGTTGAATTTTTAAAGAAACATCAAAAGGAAGCGGATCTACCAGGGCATGCACAGGGTGCCCAGAAATCATTTTAAAGTGCTGACCTCAACAGATGCCCCGTACATCCAACCTTTGCACAGGTCTTTGACTGCTGAGGTATGCTCGCTTCCAGATCCTGATTCACACAGTTGAATGGCACAATAGGTTTCTCTATCATTTAATTCCACAAACATTTGACACACTGTCCAGGGATGCGGTGGGAAAAATGGCCTCTTGTTTTCTGCTGCCTGAAGGAGTTTAATTTAATTTATAAATTTGGTTCAGCGCTAAATGGATTTAGCCTGTCATACAAAACAAGTTTCTTTTTCATATCTACCTGCAGTCCCACGAGGCTGTGTCGATCATGGACACAAATGTCAATGTCAACAGGAGAAGGAAAACGATAGTCGTTTCAGCAAGTGTCCTCATGTTTATGAGTTTATGATGACAAAATGAAGCAGGCAAAACAACCACTCTTGAGGAATTACCAATTATTTTTCTCTAAAAAAAAAACAAAAAACAAGCAAACATGAAAGTAACATTTAATCAAATGTTTTCACAGGAAGTATCCAGTACTGAATCTCCAGAAAAGGCAAATCATAATCAATGCATGAGCAACATCACAATCAATCAAGAAATTAATAACCATGTAACAAGACGTTGCTAAATATGTCAGGAGCCAAAATCAAATACCTGATAGTAGGAAATGTATGGAATTTAATAAAAGGAATGGATGCTTCTCGAATCAATTTAAGCAAATGTAAAAAAAAAACTAAGGCATGTAATAGGAGGAATAAATTATTGAATTGAAGGTAATATCAAATCAATTTAGAATGTAACAAGAGGAATTATCAAAATATCACATCAAATGTCCATCACCAAGATTACATTGTCCAAATCATCCTCAAACGTGGCGAGCAAATTAGAAGCATTAATCAACATAATTAAATATTATCATTAGCTTGTACTAGCATCAAAGCATGAAGTAAAGAAAAGGGAAAAACCTAATCTCAGACAGACAGAGTTTCCCTCGATCATCAAAGAAGCCCATAACTATCAAAGTGCCCAATTTTTTTTATACATTTTTGGATTTGTGGATGTTGAACCCTAAAATGCTGCCTAGAACTCTGCATTAGTAAATTTAGGCATTTCTGTCCAACCACGTTCCCCATAATCTCCCATTTCACCTTGCACCACTTTGAAATACATCTTATGTTTGTATATTTGAGAGAAACATGTGTCTTATTTATAACTGTGTGTCATTTTCCCTCGATAATTTGGAGAAGTTAGCCTTTGTCTGGCCTTATACTGCTTGATGGGATATGCTTGATGCCTGCATCATTTTTTATAACAATTATCTTTGTATTAACTATTACAGATATGTAGAAAGCAATGATGTTGTTTGTTTGTTTTTTTTGTTTATTTTTGTTTTTTTATATTCACAATATTAACAATGAAAAGATCTTGATTTCTGAATGAAATACATCTTCTGTCTGCACATTTGGCACGAACATTGATCCTATTCAGGTTGTTCCTAGAATCTATGTCCCAGTGTTTGTGCTTAACACACTAGACTCAGCCTGTTCTCCCCTCCCCCTCCTAATATTAGTGGGCTTATTTCCTTTCTTTGCTGAGCTTCAGGGGCAAGGGACCTATTGTTAACCAGACTTTGCCCGCTACAGATGGGGAGAAAGGGCAGTTGGTCATGTCCTGTAGCTTTGCAGGGCAACTTGCAGACTTGTGACATAGGGCAGTGGGTCATCGGTGGGGCCAGAAGGTTAGAGTTGTGTGCAGAACTTGGTGGGATCTGGTCAGGCTACAAGAGTTATGGTGGGAGTAAAGAAGCAATGACGTGACCATTAAAACATTGTTCCCCTAACCGTTTACCTAAACAGTCAAACAGTAACCTTCCCTGGACCTATTATGTTTTTGTGCCTAAACATAACCAAGCTTTAGCCACAGTGTGTAACAAATTAAGTTGCCCTGCCAAAAGGGGCATCGAAATCAACAAGATGCTTGGCATTGTATTTGGAGGTCAGCAGAGCTTGCCACAGCAGCCTGACCAGATGAGTACAGATGAGTCATCTCAGATTCACTCATCTGATCTATGAATAGGTATCACAAAATCATCAGGAATCAACCCCTGATGAGAGAAGATGTCATGCATGTCCAAATCATTTTGAATAGACAAATGCCAACTATTTGGAATTCTGAAGCATTCAGATGCCGTCAGCTATGAATTGATATGACAGACCCTTCCCCTGTCAGCTAAAGGAGTCCTTTTGTCCTTAAAATGTATCCCCTCCTCAAAGTTCTCTTGACCTACTTCGTCTTATGAGTGCTGACAGGTGTTGTACACCAGTGAGACACAATGACAGGACCTGTTTACTTGTGTCTCATTCACCAAGAACATCTGTTCAAATATCCCATTGGAGGGAGTGTCAGGAGGCCTACAGAGTCTTTCTTTGGATGTGATGTGGTCTGAAATGTCATTGCTAAAGATTCTGCATTAAGGCCAAGATCATACAGTATTGACAAATATTTTCATTATTTTTCAGTTTTTTTCTTGAATTTTATTTTTTTATTTTATATGAAAGCATTTTATCGCTGTCTTTTATTCGAATCTGTGCTGTCTACTGAGTGGTAACGCTTCAAAGCGGCAAACAGGGTGCTGTGTAATCACAGGTAGTAGAGACAAATCTTGCAATAGATACTTTTCTGAGAGTTTATTACTTACTCTTGGACAGACTGATGAAAATGAGGTACAGCAGACCACTCTCTTGCAATGTTCACTGGTGGAAGGATGGATAGCACCTTGACAAACAAAGAAAAACAGACAGTGTGTCACTTCACACAGAAGCAGAGAAAAGTGGTGACAGGCTATCTCCATGCATATTTATGCCAGCAAACCAAACTGGCCTATATTTGATTGAATAGTCACACAATGGGAAAAGGCAGGCTACTTTTCATGTTCGTCCATCAATCAGTGCAGCAGACTGCAGCTTTCTCAGCTTTGTTTGAGTGTCAATTAGCTGACGTGGTTTGGGTTGCAAGATGATTTTCAGAGGGTTCTGTTTTTCATAAGGCAGGCAGCATATAACGTACAGCTGTGGGACCAATCAACCCCTTCAAACAGCAGCAGAACAGATTAATGGTTGGAAAAGGCTGAGCGTTTAACTTTTCAGTCACTGAAAATGGCATCTATCACAATGGTGAGAATCATTGTTTCCTCTTCGTTCTGTACAGGTTATTTCATTTAAAATTGTTTACTATATTAAATGTGATTTTTGGTTTAAAATGGTTTCTCGTTTTTTTGTTTTTTTTTCCGACTTAGAATGAACAGTTCTAAGAAGTAGCTTTGTTCCCCTGAAGAATTAAATCTCTCAACTCATCATCAAGACATCAATCTCTGATAGCCATCGGCTATCCTATGATGACGATTTAGCCTCTAGAGACAACAGCCAATGTTTCTGGCCCTTCCAGAGTAGCCAGTGGATATCCAGAAAGCATATATCCACATCAAGACTGCCTCTGCAGTCCTGTTATAGACTTGATATGACAAGGATGACATGAAAGACATACTTTGGCCAGTCTCTATGAACAGATATCTGCAAAGCTAAATCACTGTGGACAATAACCAATGGTTTATTGCAAATCATTTCATTGTGTCGCGTTTTCTTTTCACACAGACCACTGCAACTCCAAGTAAGCAATAGCAAACTGTTACTTTGTAAACTTTATATCAAAGATGTCGTATCGCTATGAAACATGAAAAGTTAGGAATAAGACAAATTAAACCTTTCATAAAATAAATATTGAACCATGGAGCGCTTTAAGCTGATGACTGAGTTTGTCCAGCCCTCGGCATGATGACCAGCTTGTCATACTTCAGACTTGCTTTATCATCCCTTTCACAGGCAGCTTCAATGTGGGCAACTGTTCTTTCTGTTTAACTTATATAGATGTCAATTTCTTGGCAAGGGGAAAGGACACTCTGTCTGTCTTTACAGCACCAAAGTTTTACAACAATTTTCCTAGGCTTCCCCCTTTGCTAGTCCTGGCCAATTCTCTGGGCTCGCTCAATATACATATTTACCATGTAGTCCCAGCTTGCTTGAGAGAATTTATCAAGCTTTCTTCTGTGATTTACTTCTGTTCTCTCCTTTCTCATCCACAATCCCATCAATAAATGTTTGTCCTCCTGCACTGATTCTCAGTGTAGTCCAGCTTGGTCCTGCTTTAAATTCATTAGGTTGTTTTCAAATTAAGCCTAAACTAAATTAACTATTTAAAAACCCCTCTTGGGTGAAAAGCTGAAAAATGCATTGTCACAAAGTTCAAAACAGGGCTGTTCTTTCTGAGACCCCGCTAAAGTTTTGCCCTCTACAAACATATATTCATCTTATGCAATATGATTAAACTAATGTAGATGAAATCCAAAATTTGCTTAACCTTAAACATCTACAGCAATAATGCAACATATACATTAAGTTAAATTATTTAACTTAATGTGTGTGTGTGTGTGTGTGTATATATATATATATAAAACTCACCCATACTTTTGAACGATCACTATCTCCCCCTCGCTTAGGCTACTTCGCTTGATCATGGTGAAAATAACATCACGGCACGGCACGGCACGGCACGGCACAACGTGCTTACATGGGAAGGCTGTTATATGGGATGTTAAAACAAATAATAAATGAACGGTTTGGAATGTAAAGGACAAAACACTTGTGCTAACTTACCACCACATGCTTTCGCAAGTTCGACGTCGAAGTTTTGTAGGCTGAAAGCTCCGTTTTGCTGGGCAGACACATTTTGCACTGCATTATTACGTTGTTCCCCTGTTGGCGTTTGAACACGAAGAGCTCTTCCAAGTTGGGCCAAGGGTTTTTGTTTTGTATTTCCTCTTCTTTCCGTTCTGACTGTTCCTCCTCCTCCATTGTAACCACCTCACCTGTAACTGCTATCAAGGGAAGGTCACTTAATTGACGTTCAGTTCCGGGGACAAAGTGGTTTTCCGCCCGAATTTATTTTTTAACTATCAATGTTGTACTCAGTAACGTGAGGGGTTTCAAATGTAGCGAAGTAAAATACTTGGGTCAAAATGTAATTGAGTAAAAGTAAAAATTACACATTTCAAAAACTACTCTGAAAATTACAAGTTACTCATAAAAAGTACTCAATTACAGTAACGTGAGTAAATGTAATTCGTTACTTTCCACCCCTGGTTAAATAATCAAAACGTGTCTGTAGTGTTTTATAGTCGAACACTGGCAGAAATCGTTTTATCATTTTCACAGTGTGGTGTTACTTAATTAAAAGATCAGAGTACTTTCACCACTGAATAACACCATCCAGTCTTTTTTTTTTTTTAATGATTCCACCCATGACCAGATAAATAAAGCATTTGAAGTTTTCCAGCAGCTGAAGTAACATCTCTTGCAGTTTCTGTAATTGGAAGACTATATTCGTTAGAATCACAGAATTTTCCTCAAGAAGAGATGCTTTAATGTGTTTAAGAGGCATACTCTGTCTTAGCAAGATGGTGTTGGAGACATGGATATACCTCCAGGCTTACCCAGAGGTGTAGAATAAGATTTTGGACCCTGCACACAGGAAGCACCTCCCCATATCCACAGCTCCCAATCACACAGCCCCGACCCCCTACTGTCAAAGGCCTAGTAGACCCAGAAGTCTAACTTTGACCACAATCATGAACCCAATACTCGAGTTCAAGACAAGATTACATTAATTCTTATATGGTAACTGAAAAGAAAATGAAATAATAAATACGTTCATATTTCAACGTTGTTGTTCTGCCAAATACTGCTTGTTTGACTCTATCACTTTGCTACATGTCTATTGCTTTGCATTCATTAAGTTGTCTTTAAGCTCTCTACTAGTACCGCGCCTTGAAATCTCATCAAGCACTCTGTAGCCTATAGCTTTGCACGGCTTGCAGGATGTGTTCTACTAATACTTTTGCATTCTGTAGGCTGCTTTGAGGCTTGCTAGAACTACTGAGCCACATCAAACCATAAAGCCATCACTGCATCTCTGCTATGCATACAGCTTGCACTGTTCATGCAGCTGTGATGTCCATGTGAGTCATTAAGCAACATTTCGAAGTGCTAAGAGAATCAATACAGTAGAGGATACAAAACAGGCTCTTTGTGAATCAATCCTAACTACTTTTTTTTTTCAAAATAGATGACTAGTTACCAATAAGCGGCCACCAACCCTGAGCTAACAACAATGTTTAAAATGTGGCTTGTGGCTTGATTTATCAAGGCATTATAAGCTCCCATCACAATTAATTAACCAAGATAAATTACAAGATTTGTCACTTGGACATCTAAAGCAAATTTAGGGACTCTAATTCACCTGATTTGCATGTCTGTGGCATGTGGGAGGAAAGTAGAGCAGCAATAAAAAAAAACTTAGGCACACACACACACACTCACAGAGAAATAATGTGATAACTCTAACAAAGAAAGGCCTGTATTGGCTTGGGGCTGCTGACTCCCTCAGTCTTTGTACTGCTGATAGGCTAATTCTCCTGGCTAATTGGACCATAATAGGAAAGAGAACTCTTTAACTTCAGATTAGTTGAAATAAAGCTTTGATTAGGTAGTTTAGCATTTTAATTACCCCTTACATTACATCATTTACAAAGTCTTAGACCAACCTACCTCTTCTGTATTCCTTGTACATGTGTCTATTATCCATGTATGGGCTTAAATAGGAAATATCCAGGCCCGAATCCTCAAATGACATGACAACGGTTTTGAGAATTATTAAGTCAAACTTGTGGTTATATTAGAATAAGTCAGCTCTGCATATGTTCATGAACTAGACATTACTTTATTATCCGCATTGTTGTACTTACAGGGCACAACAAGAGTGAACATATTACAAAGAATAAATATTACAAGCAGAGGATAATAAGACGTTGTGGCCGATACAGTTGACTAGTTGTGGTTTAATAGTGGGAAAGTGCAGGGAGCCCCTGTATATGCATTTTGTATTGTTTATGAGCAGATATAATTCAAAAGATGACACAAGGGATGTTACAGCCCATTTTCGTCTATTGGAATAATGCCTAATCTTTTCACTTTGTACGTCATTACATTCTTGGCATGTCTATACCTAATTTATCGGCCTGTCATTTCTTGGTCTAACCACTGACTTAACTGACTGTAAATGCAATCATTTCAGGGGTAAGTCTGATACAGTAATTTACTAATCAAATTCAAGTCAAATACTGATTAGAGATGATGGACACTATCTTGTTGACCAATGAAAAGACAGTGTGTCTTCATCTAAATGATGATAGTGGTAAATTCTCAGAGCTACAGCACTGCTATTGAGGTGGCTGGTATGACCAAGGGCTCCCAGCTAACATTTTTACTATTTCCTCCAAAACCTTTTTCAGGAGCACTCTCGTCACTTTTAAGGTCACATAGTCCTTCAGTTGTGCAAATGACAGTATAAGAGGCACCATGCAGTGCAACTGCAGCTGTAGCTGCTGCGTTTGAAATTATAATGTAATTGTGATGTTTTCTTCTTTCAGCATCACACAGACCGGACAGGATGCTGTTCATTTCTATGGTAACTAAGCAAAATGTTCAGAAGTTCAAAAACCCATAATTAAAAACATTCCCTGCAGTACACACAAAGATTTAGAAAAATAGAAAAATAAATACATTTAAAATTTCTGCAAATATACCAAAGGGCAGTGCTGTGTGTTGTGTCTGTCCACACAGGATAGAGGGCGAGTGCAGAGAGGATTAAAAACAAAAAAGCTAAGGCAATGGCTCACACTGCTGGCTTGAATGGCCGTCTCAGCAGGTCAGATACTGAATAGCTAGCAAACAGAATTGCTTAAATAGCTCAGAGCAAGTGACTTAGAGGCTAAAGTGGATGAAGCTTTTCATAAAATATTTGAAATTACTTGCAGCCAGTGAATTACACATGAGGTGTCCCACTTTGCATATGAAAAGCACCATATTTTAGTTTCTTGCTCTGACGGTCGCACTTGTCTGTGTCACTGAAGCTTCCTGGTGAATGATATTCATGAACTTAAAAAATAAATAAATAAATAAATGTCACCTCGTGTTTTTAGCATGTAATTAAATGGAGTGAGAATAAACCACTTTACACCAGGTAGTAACAAGTGTCTGACATCCAGATTGTGCCACCTGGTATTGGAATGTGTGTCAGGTTTTTGCACTGAATATTTCTCTCATCAAACTAATACAGTGGCACTTCCTCTAATTATATCTATATCCACAGTGAAGAGAGGCCTACCTCACGATGAATCCTCATTCATCACTCACTTCTCTCTTTATTTTTTTGTATAATGTCACTACCCACTTTCTGTTTGAGTGTTTATGCTTTACCTTAATTTATATGGCTCCTATATCGAGATGCAATAATACCCTTCACTGTTAATGGAACAAAATCAGCTTCAGGCATGCTTTGAGTGAATAGGTTACAATCTTTCCATAATGTGTCCGGTACTTTTTCTATAGATATGGTTATATCAGCAGCATTGCTCATAGCATCTATACTAGGTCTATAGTTTTTTGTTCTGTTCTTCCATTTGTCTGTGATTTCCTTACGTTTTTTTCTTATATTGATCCATCATTGATCCTGAGCTGTGGCGCTTGCAATGTCACCTGATGTCATGTCACATGAGAGGCCTGTGCAATGTCACTTGCCACTTTCTCTTTAATAATTTGGTGGTCAGTTTTGATGTGCCACAGCCTGTTGCTTGGTCTTGTAAATGTTTAAAGCCTCCGAGAGCCACAAGGCTGGTTGCAAAATTAAGGAGCATCCTTGTGTTAGCAGAGACTTTGGGGTTGAGGGGGCATTTTTACTTTTTTAGTCCAGTCTTGCTGCTACTGTCTCATTTATGTAGACATTGGTGTGGGCAAAATGGTGGGCTCAATATCCTTGAAATACCCTTTTTACATGCATGAAACATCAAGCTTTGCATGAGCTGGTAAAACAGCAAAGACTTGAAAATAATTTGCAGAAAACTCCTTTACTCCTTTTATATTTACAGATATCCAAATAGATCTATTATTATTATTGTTATTTTTAATTAATATGAATTTTACATAAATTGATTGTCATGGGTTTGAAAGGACATACTTAAGGCCAGTTTGTAAAGACAATTCCAGTGTGAATGAATGAATTATTTTGCTCTTTTATTGGTTCCTATATTATCTTATATTTACAGTCCATCCATCCATTTTCCATAACTGCTTTTCCTTATCAGGGTCACAAGGGGATGGAGCCAATCACAGCCAACATTGGTCTAGAGGTGGAGTACACCCTGGACAAGTCGACAGTTCATCACAGGGCTGACACATAGAGACAAACAACCAGAACAATACATAAAGCCTGTCAAAATACTACATAGTACTACAGATTAAGAACAAGGAAGAATGTGGGATGTTCCACACTGCACCTAACCCACCTACAGTACTTGTAAACTATGGAAGAATTTATAACCAAAAAAATACATGCCAGATGTTCAGTGCTATTTGTTATTAGATGGTAGTAATGGTCATGTAGAATCCCTTACATGCACATGTGTCTGTCAATACAGGAGTTAATCTGTACAATTATTTTTCAGCTGTTAAGACACATCAAAGTGAACTTAACAACATGCTCAGTGCACCAGTACATCTGTTACTGTTTTTTCTTTGATAAATCAAAATCCACATTCTAATTACAAAATATGAAAATATGCTAAATGTTCTGTCCAAATTCCAGATTTAATTTAACTACCATATGACAAGAATCTGAGATGTCTCTGGATCAGCATGATTCTAAGTTTA
Organism: Larimichthys crocea; assembly: GCF_000972845.2. Classification (NCBI taxonomy): domain Eukaryota; kingdom Metazoa; phylum Chordata; class Actinopteri; family Sciaenidae; genus Larimichthys; species Larimichthys crocea. The sequence continues at coordinate 26,885,969 of NC_040018.1, read as the reverse complement.
TTCTTTTTTATGTTGCAGCTTGACTGCTCATGATTGGTAAATTCAGATGTTTTTTTTGTTTGTTTTTTTTGTTTTTTTTAAATTAAGATTCCTATGGTGCTAAATAAAGAACTATGTGTGTCTTAGTTGCACAGGGCAGTGGATTTCTTATATGAGTATGAAAGTTACTCAGCAGGAGTCCTTTCCACTGCTCAACTATTTGTCTGTGTTTACAGAGTGTGTGAAAATACAACTGGAGGCCCTTTTGGCTAAAAGACTGATGGATTCCTGCCCAGATACTTGAAGATGTTTGCTTGTAAGATAGTATGAGTTATTCTCAGTAAAGACGAAAACAGGAAAAGATGTGTTTATGAAAAAATATATTTTTAGCATATACGCTTCCTCTGCAGAAACTGATTTGTTAGTGACTGTGTGCTTAATCTTAATAACATGTTTGATGTAAGCTACTTTTTTTTTCTTCTTGTTTTAAGCAATTTGTATTTTAATCCAAGTCTGGAAAACCTGATTTATACATACATCTTTTGTTCAGGCACATCCCTGTAATACTAAGAAGTAAAACATAATGGATTCTATATAAATCAAGGATAGGATATTTTTTATCACCGTCAACTGAAGGAAAACAAAACAACAACAAAACACTTACACAGTTGTTTTAAGTGGCCACACATCAGCACTGGTCTGTCATCCCGCCTTGCCTCTAGCCAGTGGTGTGCGGTGTGTGGGTGTGTGTTCATGTGTGTGCTTGTGGCCATGTCCTCGTGCCAACTGATGGACTAATGCCTAATGTAAGATGAGAAGGTGGCAGAATAACATCCAGAGGCATCCTTATTTCCCAGCTGTTTTTTTTTTTCCACTTGCTTTTGCAAAACTGAACAGGCTTGTGTGGCCTTCAGGGTGGCAACCAACAAGGAGCCATTTTTTGATTTGACAGACCTCAGACTTTGAGCCACAGTGTGTAAAACACTCAGCAGGCTGTGGGTTCATGGGGAATTAAACACAGTTGTGAGCCTACGTGTTTAGTATTTTATTTAAATATTCCAAATAGAATTAATATGGATGGTCATATTAACATATTTTTTAATCCTCACCACATTTGCCTTCTTGTATAATATGATCAGGTCATTTTTTTGTGTCCCTGTGTATGGTGCATGCTCTTTCAAGAAGACTCAGAACACTCAACACTTGATGGTACTTAATAAAGTGATAATAAATCACCCCACCTATTTACCCCACGTTGAGCCAGATGAGGTGAAACAATTTAGCTAATTTTAGCGTGATGAAAAGAAAAGCCTCTTGAGGCACACGTGAAGTCATCGAAACATCTGCTGTTAACCATTAAAGGCTCCCTGCCCTGCTTATACGAGAGTTGTATTAATCTCTTCTCATTGTAGATGCTAATGTATCAACTGCTGTTACTCACAACAACTCAGTGATTGATATGAATGGGCTGTGTGTGCATGTGCGGTTCACTCGCCATGAAACTCAACAATTTTCAGACAGTTTGGTCTTGTTTTGAAGAGGTGTTTGATCAGCAGCAGGAAGCACAGTATCATTTTGCAGAAACGAGAGGAAATGTCACTGATCTCTGTGACTAACCACAGTTATGGTCTCTAACATCTCTGCTGGTGATAAACTACATGTGAAACTACAGGGACATGACAGAACACACTGTTCGGTAGCACATGCTAACTTCATTAACACTGCGGGAACATGCACCAACATGAGATTTATATCATCAACTAAACCAAGAAGCTGTCCCTACATGCTCACCCCCCATGGGAGGCTCCAGTGTTTTAATGAATGTTTAAAACTAGGGGCAAGATTTCACCATCTTTGCATCTCGGCCCGTTGTTTTAGAGGGATTTAAGAGACGGTTATTGTCATAAACTGCACTAACAGATGTTATTCCACTGTATCATTCTGTTATTTTACTACAGACTGAAAACACGGTAATGAGATTTAACATAAGTATGGAGTCCGTGTAAACCAAAAGATTTACTACAATTGGGGTTTTGACTTTACCCCAGTATTACATTGTTACCATGAAAATAAATGAAGAAGCCAATAATAACCATATTATATTGTGTAAATGGATGACTACCAGAATAGCAGGAGAGCTCTATTAGCATGGGAGACTAATATTATCAAAGTGCTACTTCATTATTATTCCTGCATAAATGGCCAGCCACCAAAAGCTTCTAAAGAAAGATGGACAATGTACATAGTCTGAACTTGATTAAATCCTATGCCTGTGGTGTATATCTTTTGTTTTCGTTTTTTGCTTTGTACTACTGTTACAGTTTAATATTAAGTCATCTCGTTTGTGTTGTGGTGTCAGTTAAATCGGTCTTTCTTTCAGTGCTAGTTCATTTATCCTCACTACACTAGCATGCTAGACCCATGTCAGCAAAAGTAAGCTCATATTTCAATTGCAGCATGCAGACACATTTTCCACAACAATAAAAGTCCCATTCACGACCAGCATCCCCTGTGCTGATTCAAGCAATGAAAAGTAATTATCTTGCACAGCACAAATTCGAAGAGAATACAAATGCCCTCTATGTCTCCCCTGCTCTCTACAGTATCCTAACACATCAGGGATGCATCTCTGACCAAGCTCATACGAACGTAGCCTCTTTTGGACAAAAGCGGCATAATCTAATTACAATGCGATAACATAAATACATGAATGACGAGCTTTAGAATAAGCATGGGATCACTGTTAGCTTATCTGAATACCATCTGCATTCCTTATTGCATCTGAAAAATGTATAGCAACAGATGCGGGTAGCCTACAGTCGAGCCATTGCCTGAAGCGTTGTCGATTCTATCTTCTTCTTTTTTATTTCTTGTGAACTGGCTGACTAAGTCAAGCATTTTGCTCCTAATTTGGCCTTATAGCTCTGATGGTGGTGATAATAAGCACATAGAGATAATAAAACATACTCTTATGGAATAATGGTCGGGGCTTTTGAGTACCCGGGAAAAGCCAGCTGATGAATTTTTAAATGTCTTTGAAGAAGCAGCAGGAGTGCACTCGTCAGTAAAATGAGGGGCTGCCAGGAATCTGCAGCAGGATAATTAATTGTTGAGTCTTTACTGTGGGGATGCATCTACCGAGACCCATTGCAGATATTATACAGCTGTTAACTTTTGAGCCAATTCAGTGTTTTGTTTTTTTTTGTTTTTGTTTTGTTTTGTTTTATCCTTCCACCCTTTACCTCTCTGTACAGCATCTGTGTGCGTGTGTGTTTGTTTGCCCGTGTGCGTGCGTGTGTAATTATGTGTACATATGTGCATACTTGCATGCGTGTGTTTAAGCGCCCCCTGAAGCCCTTGTGTATGGGAGCCAGATGTTGCAGCTGAAATATACAACCTTGTTGACAAAAAGCAATGTGGAGCACTATAGACTTATGAGCAAGTTTGTTGTAAATATTCATGAGCTTCACTTAATTTTGAGTATTATTGAGTGTGATTGAAAGCCCAAAGAGAACAATAACACTATCATTTCTTCCTTACTCCCTAATTTGAAGTCTGTGTGACCTTTAATGATCTTGGGAGCTGATCTATGTAACCCATTCAAAATCATTTTCAGTAGTTTTATAACCAAAGGACTATGAACACCTCTGTACTTGTGTGAAACATCTCTGGCATTCTTTAGTTATTTATTAGAAATTTAGTTTTTTAGCTGGCTCATATTAATCTTTGCCTCCCAGTAAGGGCAAAGTTGACTAATGCTATTTAACGGCTTTAGAATCATAATTTATTTCATTTAATAGAAAGTAATTAATTTTTGTAACGTCTTGATTCCAGCATGCATACTATTTTCATATCTAATAGTGGAAAAAAAGTGAAATGTGGCCTTTTAAATTTGTGCTGAATATTTTCTGTAATATTATCACAGCCAGTATATGGTTGCACTGAACAAAATCTTTCCATTTTTATTTTAGTAATTAACCCCAGTTGAGGCCTAGAGCTGCCCAAGTTAATGAAGTTGAGATTTCTGTGCAGGATTAATTAGAGCTCAAATAGGAATAAGGGAGTGTGGCGGTGGCTAAATAAACAATGTAATAAATGACGCAGTGCATGGTCTTTAATGCACAATTAAATTGGGATTGTCTTGGGATCAGGCAAAGCACACACAAGTTACCCTCTTAAGCTTGCATCATATATCATACCTTCACTCTTAATGGTTACAGCCAAGCCAAGAAAATCCCATGGTGATATTTAAAATACTATAGATAAACATGCAGACATATCTTGTGATGTCTCATTACCGGCTACCCAAATAAACCAGAACACCTATTCAGATTCAGCCTGGGGCAGACAGTATCTTAGCATGAAAATCCAATGTCGAAAGAATAAACAAGGTGAAGTATCATGAGCTCCAGGTAGCAGGTGTTAAAAATCATTTTTCTTCAAGAAGTGTTTGGACAAAAATAGTCAGCTGAAAGTGTTTCACAGCCCTTTTCTGTTCATTGGTTTCAGTGTCAGTGGCAGCCAACCAGAGAATCAGGTAGTAATTGTAAGAGTGAAGTGTATGCTTTTAAAGGGAATAGTTCAATATTTTGGGAGCTATGATTTTCCACTTTGTTGCTGAAAGTGTGATAAGTGCAGTATGTGATGATTAAGAAATTGTCCAGAACATATTAGGTTTAAGAGGTTCAGGTAGGTAAATTTGCTTTGGACAAAGCCAGGCTATTTCTGGCTAGCCATGTTTTAGGTCTTTATACTAAGGTAAGCTAACCAACTGATAGCTCCCGCTGGTTTTTACCATACAGATACATTTTCATCCGACTCTAGGAAAAAAATCCAAATGAATGTACTTTAAAGGAGATTTAACTACTCATTTTACTCATATGATAGGAGGGGACTTTTCATTTAAGGTCACCAGTTATACAAGCATCTATTTCTACAACATTTATGTAGAAAAGGGCATATAGAAGCCATAAAAGTCAGTGTGTTCAGTCTCAATAGAGCTGCATTCTGCATTTTGCTTTTTTGTTATGTTTTCCTCACTGCCTTTTCTTTTTTCTGACACACATGAAATTAACTTGACATCATACCACAATATTGTCTTCTTTGCTTCGGGGTTAATTCCCTAAACATCTGGCACAAAATCGTTGCCATTTTTTTGTGATGGGCTGCATTTCCATCTAGAAGTTTAAGTATACTGTAGTGTCAAGGTCTTTGTCAAAAACTACTCTAGAGATTTTTCTACAGTAAATCACGTTACAATATTTACATTCACTGATGGTCAAGTCTTTACTAAAAGAATGAATCTCCTGACTTTGTCATCACTGCCTCTCCTAAAGTGGTCCTTGAGTGGGGTAGATGAGACTATAAGTGCAGTATGTGATGATTAAGGGGGGGCATAATGTTGGTTACATAATGGTACTATATGATCTCAGGACAGCACTGACAACTACACCAATGAAATACCTGACAGACTCTAAAATCCACATCCTTTCCATGATGACAAGTGGTTTCAGAAATGGAAAAGTGCAGGCCAAGTGTGTTTGATGTGACTTGCCTACTTGGCACCATATCTTTTTGGCTAGCTGACTGTTATCCATCAGAGGTGTGGACAGAAAGGATCAAATATTTTCAGATAGCTTTTTAGGGGATTACACTGACAAGTTTTGACAACCAAGAAAGTGGTGGATGGTTCATCATTTAACTATTATATTTAAATATGTGTTGGGCTTCAGTTAAATATGTTAAGGACCATTTGTATTTATTACAGACATCTCAAGCTAAAGCTGAAAGATTTATTTTAGTGTTCGAATTATGACCATGTCGTAATTTCTTTAGTGTCATTTAAACTGTTGAGGAAAGAGATAGGCTTTGAGATGTGGTAAAACTCTGTGAAACACTTAAAGTCTGGCAGTCTGTGTGAGCTCAAGCACAGGAGACGACCAAGATTGTGCTGGGTAGCATGTTCATTTGTCCATATTCTTCTTCGGTTCTCATGGGACCATCCCTCCTTCTGTTGTCTTACTCCTTTATTTCTGAGGCGGTCTTTTTGGAGATATCTCTATCAGAGAAAAATCTGTGTCCAACAAATCATTTGTCAGCACTTCCCTCAACAGATTGTTGGTTGTTTTACACTCTTAGCCTCTCTGTCTTGAGCCACATTGAAAGAAAGATATCACAACAACATCAGATGATTTATTAGTTGTTGTTTTTTTCTGGTACTGTACAAATTAGTACATAAAACTAAAAAGTACATATATTACAGAATGCTGATTACACTATACACATAGTATATATTTTTTTATATTATTCTGTGTTATTTCCCAGTTCTTAATTACAACCTAAAATCCCCTCTGCCACTACAAGAAAGGGTGGCGTTTCATCTTCTTTGGCTTTATATAGTTTCACACTTACATCACTCCCAAAGTGCTGGTGAATATACATTTCATTATGATAATTATGGCTATTGTAATTGCCAAAATGATGCTGCGGGAACACATACACAAAAATCATTAATGGGAGGTGGCGGTTGCCTAATTCAGTGAAAGATCTATAATGGGAAATGAGACACCACTAGATAACACCAGTATACTGACACCCACACCCTCAGTCGAGAAACATTTAGATTGGATGGCTAGTGAATAATGCTGCCTGTCTGTCTTGGTTACTGTATCTCAACATCTAAATCTGTTTTCTGTATAACACCTCTAACACCATTTATTATGGCACAAATAATTACAACATCAACTTGTGTGCAATGGCAAATTGTCAGTGATTGTACCTGATTCAACCAAACCGGTCAGACTAAATGACTGCAGTGCAGATTCAGACCATAGATATAAGTCTTTTCTTTGATCAAGACTGCCCTGAAGCTTTTCCGCTTTTTCTTTTGAGTTGCACGGCACAGCAAGTCAATGGTGTGCTTCCTGTTGGATCACAGTGTTGTGGACTTCCTCCAGTTATAAAATATGTGTTATTCATTAGAAATCCTGTCCTCTGGCTAGTGAATACAGAATATTTGAGCTTAAACCATGAAGCGATCAATGTAACCTGCTGGCAAACGCTCATAGAGAATCCTACTTTGCTTATCTGTGCACCTGTGTATGTCTTGCTTCGCTACAACATAATCTAATTAAATCATCTGCTTTAATCATTTACATACATGATGATGGTAAAGAATCTTTCCTTATAGTGTGAACACTTTTAATAAATGGCCGGCTGATTCTCTTGTGCTCATCCTTAGTTTTTGTCCCCAAGTACATTATAAGAAAATTTTTAGTTAGAAGGGTGTTAATACTGAAAATTAACCATCTGATGCCAAGAGAAGTCCTAAGCCTTATTATACAGTGTGCCAGTTATCCATTAAATCATGGAGGAAAACCAGATCAAAGAGCAGAGATGGAATTTATCCACTTTATTCAAGCCTAATGCCAGTTTTCATGTTCACTCTTGAAGTCCCTCATTAAGAAATTCACTTAGCTTTTCTTCCTTCCACTTAGACTTTCTTCACAGAACCACAAAAACTTCTCTCTCTCGTTTTTGCCCATTTAGCCCCTCGGCCATGCAAAGTTTAAAGCAAAATGTCTTTATCTGATGGAGAACCCCAAGCACCCAAAATTGTTTCATCTTTAAAACTGCCTAACACACACGCACAGAGCCTAGTTTCTTTAAATTCTGTGAAATGTGTCTTACAGTAGAAAAACAGAAGCGGATAAAGGTTGATTTGCCAATCATGAGGGAAAAACGGGTTAGACACAAAAAGATGAACCTATAATACAATCTAATGGCCTCACAAACCTCTTAAGTGTTTGTTGATACTTGATACTTCCATACAAGAAGCGTCAGACCTTTCCTGGCGCATCAGTAGCTCCTTTCTATTTATGCAAATTTATGCTTTTTAAATGTCTTTTTGTGAATCATACTAGACAACAATTGTGTATGATTACACATCTGGATAAGGGAATAGTCAACTCCCCAAACTCCAAACCTGCTGACTCTGCTACCTTGCTGTAAATGGTTTTCAAGAAAATGAAGAAAGATAAGCAAGCATGTCTCAACATTGAATGAAACCCCAAAGTAACCATGGAGGGATCAAACACTGGCTGTAATCATGGCCACACGCATCTTCTCTGCCAAGCATTTTGCTAGCCGATGTACAGGCTCTGGATGATAAACTGGATAACCTCTGTGCCTGTATTATTTTCCAGTGGCATATATCTGGAACTGGAATTTTGTTTGTTTCACCAAAACATAGCTAAATCCTGGAATACCGGACAGCGCCATTCAACCACGAAGGTCACAAGGCCAGCACTGAGTCTTAAGGCCCACCCACACCGGAGGCGTTACGGCTGCGTCGTGGTCACCGTAGCAGATAGCTGCCAGTCTAGTCAATGCGAGCACTCACACAGGGCGCGTCTCAGCAGCGTCTCAGAAGCGTCTCAGAAGCGTCCCAGAGGCATCTCATCTCACGGCACGAGCATTCCGTAGCATTTCTATTTTTGACGCAAGCCGCTGCTAAAACTCGTAAATTTCAACAGAGCACTGCGCACCAGCTTTTTACAACTTCACATCAACATTAACATTGCACCAGGTCAGCAGTCAATCGATCAAAGGGTCTCAACATGAACGACGAGAGACTAATTGTTGAAGTGGAACAACACACAATAATTTATGACACAACAGATGCTTTTTATAATCTCCTCCACGTCGGAGAAGCAAAGTCAGCTGTTTGTTGTTGTTGTTTTCTTTATACACAATTTATCGCGGGGTCTCGCGTGAATACGGCCGGCTTGCGACGCTACCGTTACGCGGCTGAGTTGACGCCAGGCAAAGGACGCAGCTAAAACGCAGCGCAGCCATCACGCTGCCGTTATGCCTCCTGTGTGAGTCCTGTGTTAGGAAAAGCTTCCATCATCAAACCAGAAGGATCTTAAATGAAAACACTGCCTAAGACTCCACCTGAGCAATAGTTTTCTAAGCTTCATTTTTTTTTCTTATTATGATGCTTGCATTACTACCATAATAATCAGTTATCATTATTACTATCCTATTTTACACATTTCAATTACATATGACTGTATCTGCATGACCATACTGAACTTGAAACTTGAGGTGTTGATTCATCTGTATGACAGGGATGCTCTCGTGTTGATGTTGTATTATTATTGATGAATTAATAATGTAAATCCATGTGTATTCATTTCAAATACAGCAGGGAAATGGGTTGTCAAACAGGCATAAAGCGACAAAGAGAAAAAGCTCATTGCTCTCAAAAAATGTTAAAGCTTTTATGATGCAGACTGCACATGAACAAAAACTCCCACGGATCAAAAATAAAAGCTCAATATCAAAAACACTGTAGCAATAGATGCAGATATAATGGCAGCATGTTTGGACCTCAGTGCTCTTCCTCAGACATCAAAAAGTTGCTGGTTGGGCTTATGGAGAAGATATAGAAACAAAGCGTTAAGGGATGCATAAAGGTGAACAAACAAGACAATTTAACAGTTGTATTTTCTGCAGTTTCCTCTTGAATTTTTATTTTAATCAAATCAGATGAGTCTTTCTGAAGCAGTGCCTTGTCCTTCAGTTAGCCCACAGTACATGATTTCTTTTATTCTTTTTCTTTTGCAGAAAATCCCACCATGGCACACAACAACCATTTGACATAATACACAGCACTGTACTACCTCCCTCATGTGGACGTCATGCTTATGGACAATGCTCTATCTGCCCTTTGTCCCATAAACTCAAGGAGTTTGTAAATCCCCGAAGTAGGAAGATGGTCCATCTTAAATCATTCCCCTCCCAAGAGGTTGTTTATACTATTCAGTGTCCTTGTCCCAGACTATACAAGTATGTAGGTAAAACACAGTGGGCCCTAAACATACAGGTAGAGCAGCATCATTATGAAAGACTCCCTCATTGTAAACCACATCCTAGATTATGGACATTGGGTCACAGAAATAAAATTCTGGGCTATACAGTTGTTAAAATCTTTCAGTAAGGGTGGAGGCCAGATTCAGGCAGAAGTCAAATGGACAGTAACGGCTGGCCAATAGAGGACGATAGGGCGCCGCCCTCCCTAAGTCACAAAAATAAAATAAAATATTAAGCCAATCAGCGACAATGGCGTACGTAACGGTACTCCTCTAAGACCCAACCCTCACTACAGTAAAATCACTCCTTCAGCATCCGTGACCTTGATATCAGACAGCAAGCTAGCGAAAAAGGGAGGCTAATATTACTGTAAGGTTTGAGTTCAACCACGTGATATACATTTCTATATTATACATGCTTTATACAGTGTACGAGTTGATATAAACATTTATTAATCTATATAATTTGATGTTATTGTTGACAGTATGCCTCTTGTGTTGCCTATTAACTACTAACATCGCCGTTTCACATGCTCAACGGCGCAGCTGATCACCTCTGTCACAAGGAAGCACTTTGTTAGAAATTGATACGTCAGTTGTTTACACGTAAAGCAGTGTTTTTACATTGGCATTAAATAATTACTTATTATTTCACAGAGCACTGGTATCCTGCAGTCAATTGTATCGGGATGGGATGGTTTCTGAAGCTGGCTGAATATGGCACAGCCCCACCTAGAATATTTTTCACCAGCCACCACTGCAAATGGATTTTTGATCCAGGCGCATGTCTCCAGAGAAACCTGATATGCCGTATATTTCATTTTCTATTTCTTTTCAGAGTTTGCCTCTTGTGAATTTACTGATTTTTAATTGTTGCCTTGTTAGCTTGCCCTCTTCTGTTGGCCCACATGTTATCATTATTATTATATTAATGCTAATTTTGTAATTTTCAATTACTATTTACATGTGCATTTATTTTGATCCTTTCAGTATAAACCAATTTGTCTTAACCTCGCCTCTTCACTTCTTCACTTTTTACTCCCTCTCGATTGATCCTCTGTGCTGCCAGAGGAAGAGCACCAAGCTCTAAAGTTGTAACTTAGCATATGGTGAAGTTATTTCACTTTGTTGTTCATAGTTATTATTAAGTGACTATATGACTGAGTGTGTGAATCACTTAAGCAATGACTTTAAAAAGGCCCTCACAGTTTCACAGAACTTGTGGCGTAAAATAATGAGACGATTTCTTGCAGAGAAACAAAATCAAATACAAACGTGTCATTAACTTGAAAGAGAATTTTAAATTTGCATAGTATCAAGTGCCAAAATCAATTTCAATGGTCTACACATCTCTTAAATTTTACATTGCAGCATTTGGCTGACACTCAAGTGCTCAAGGACACAAGGCTGTTATTTCTGTTATATACATCAAAGTCATGTTTTTTTTTTCTCAGTGGACAGTCTGTGTCCTGAGGATGATCTTAAAAAATCCAAAGCTATTTTTTCCCCCTCTAACTTCTTATGCACTGGCCTTTTTGACCTGCCAAGCAAGCAGCTTTGTCAGGAGGCCATAGCAAGAAAAGACAGTTGGAAGCTCTCTGCTACATGCTGACATGTTGACCAACCAGTAGGAACCTTAAATTGCAGCAAGAAGAACATGATCAGGTGTTTAGCCTAGAAAAAAGTGTGTTGTTTGGCTCTTGCAATGAAGAAAGAGATACCAAGCAGGAATCAAATGTAGCGCCACAATGGGACTGATTCCTTAATACATTCATTTTACTCATCCAATTATTCACAAATTTGTGCCCTCTTTAGACTTGAAAGGCTTGAACTGTATATGTAAAATGTATTTCAGCAACATGCACTATCAACAATGAAATTAAATATATAATTTTGACCCACACATAATGCATCATACTGGAACCTTTCTGGCCAAATGAATGCAGTTTACCCACTTGTGAAGCCCACAAACAAACAACCCACTTCATATGTTAATTCAAATTAATTTTTATTAATATAAACATCAATTTAATAAATAAAAATAATCACCACACTAGTTTATGATAATGAGAACATTTACACAATTGAAGTGCACAGCATATTACATGTTTCATATTACATTACACGAGGCTCTGCAGTGCTACCTTAGCTGTGCATGTTCATTTCATACTGCTTTTTGCCTGTGTATTTACTCCTGCAATCACATGCCTCATTAGATAGCTCATGTAGCATGACCACTGTCTCCACTTCATTCGCCATGTAAACACAGAATAAAGGTCTTGTTGATGTAACTTTAAAGTGGTAATAAATGGGGGAAAAAGGTCTTGTTGATGTAACTTTAAAGTGGTAATAAATGGGGGAAAAACAACATTTTTAAGGTTTTTATTTCAGTTTCATCTAAAAAAAGGGGAAAAAAATTAAGAAAGGAAACTGTCAGATTAATTACAGCATTATTCAGTAAAATCGAATCTAATCTGGTGCCCACTTTGTGTGTTTTCATTACATTTTAACATGTAGTCATTTAAATAATTATCTTATTAGCATGTTTCTGTGATACGCCCTATATAATACTTCACTCTGATTATCTGCTTTTGGTCCATTATAGTGATGTATAAAATTGAAACCAATTCATACATCTGTAGTGAATTTAATACATATAAAGACACAATTCACTGTCACTCTTGTGTCTCCTTTTTAGCATATAAAGAGACCCCAGGGAATTTATATGCACCATTTATCCATTACTAAACAATCTATTGACATACAATGCATTATTCTCCTCAAAGTTGTTGTAAATGATTGCAGTGTGTCTATGGTAAACTGTGCCTGTAGCACTGAGTCTGTGTACAGCCAGTGTAAAGAGAAGCCTTTACATCTGCTTGGCCTTATTGCTGATGTACTGTATAACACCCTTAGGAATAACCAGTGGTGCAGTGTCTGATTGAGCTGCCTGGCTGCAGACCTTTCATGACAGGGAAAACAGAGCTGGTGAAGCACTCTGATGAGGCAAGAAAAACCAATGGTGGAGGCTAAGCAGAATTCCCACCCCCATCTCCCAGGGAGCCTGCCCTCTCTCTCTCTGGGGTGAAACTGTGAAGTTACCTGAGGCCCGGGATTGAAGGGGATGCAGAAAGCACCCCCATCCTTTGTTGCCCGCTGGCTGTGTTTCAGCCGGTTATACAGTAATCTGAGCGACAACATAAGGCCTTCTGACCCATTTGTTCAGATAGTGATAGCAGTATCAGTCTTTTTCTCTTTTTCCATGAGAGATATAAAAGAGGGGAGAAACAGCCTAAAAGGCTTAGTCTCTAATAATGTTGGCACGTGAATGTTACACACAGACACGCACACCAATACTGCTGATGCTTTGGATTTCCTCAGATTCAGCGTGCTAAGAAGATATGGAGGGACTTCACACAGCTCCGATGAATACAGCAGAGTGAGCTGAATTTAGACAGCAAACATTGCAACTAAATTATTAAAACGTAGAGCTGGAGCTCTTTGGTATCAATCCAGTATTAAGTCACAGAAATAAAAATATAATTAGGATATGTTTTGTTTAGTCGTTGTTTGAGAGGCAATGGTACTTCTTTCACATGATCCAACAGCCACTAAATCACAAATTTAATGCTTTATACTGTAATTATTGCCATAAATCCTCACAGATCTGATGCTCAGATTTTACTTTTCTGCTATTTTCAAACTCTCGACAAACCTTGGTAATTGTTAAATGTGTTGGTGGCTAAGAAGATTAAATAAATACATTTGCTTTTAAGGCATGATTTAGTAGTGCAATGCGATGTGAAATTATTATGATAGCTCAGTGGTAGCCAACTTCGGATAACGTAATAGGCTTGTGAACTTTTTAGCTAAATAAATGATTGATCTGTTGCCATTTATAACTGTTAACTAATATATGCATCTTGTAGAACTATTGTATAAAATTAATTTCACACTCACAGGTTGTGCTGTTGTCCTTAGTATCAGTACACTGTGATTATCTTCCACTGCATCTATCTATAACCAAATTAGCCGTGCTGATATTCAGTACAACAGCAAGGGTGATATTGTTTTATTGCAGTCTCTTACTGACTGACTGACTGACTGCCTCCGTTTTTTAAATGTACATTTACATGCACATGTAACAATATCATTTTCCATTTCATTTACCATTTTCCAATGGGACAGTTCTGGCAGCATTGCAACAGTGTCCTTAGATTTGGCAACTTTTAAAACACATCTCATGACTATTAAAAAAAAGCCAAGCTCAGAATTTAGCAGTTTCTCGATTTCCAGTCCAACCCTTACAGCCAAAGAACTTTTGACCAAGATAATTAAGGGGCGTTCACCCTTGGGGCGTGAGTAAAGTATATCAATAAAGAATGGTGGGCCAATTAGTTTACACTCAGTCAACCTTTTCACTCTCGGAACATTATTGGCTCCCAACCAAAACCCTTACATGCAGTCAAGAAGCCCTGTTTAAATGGTATATGTGAAAACAAGTTGTCTTTTCAGCTTGTTTTGTTTCATCATAACTCAGCCAGATTAAATAAGTGAGTTATTCATAACTGAAGCACTTTCTTCCTGATACATTTAACAATAAAGCATTTCCAGACATTTAAGACAGCAACTTTTAAACATTTACATATCAGATGAAAGACTTAAAAGCAGCTTTCAACTTTCTGTCTCTCAGACATAAAGGAAGGCAAAGCTGACAGGAATAGTGCACTGATTCTAATATTAACTAAACCGTGAGTGTGCATGTGTGCATGAACCAATGTACGTCACATCACTGAAATAACTATTTATGGCCGTACACAATGTTTGTTTTAATACCGATTGCATCATTTTAGTGTCACTTAAATCATCACAGAGGAAAATGCAGAATCGATTTTCACATCCTGTTCTATGATTGTGTGGACCTTGTGGCATATACAGAAAACATCTTAAGATTGTTTTAATAATTCATCAATGGATAATTTAGGGTGCAATATATTTGCCGTTTGCAGCAATGTCCTTCAGATTTATACGCACTCAGACACGGAGCAGGCCTGTACAACTACATTGGTCTGCTGTTGGCCTGTGACTTGCACCACTGGAGCCAGTGGGTGTTGAGGTGCCAAGCTGAATCTTATCTAAGCAGTTATTGTTAAGGGTGTTGAGTTTAACATTTTCTCAACCTTTGCAAATCAATTAATGACCTTGAGTTCTCAAGTACCCTTACTGCTAAATTCCACCAGGCATTAGTGCAACGTGTTCCAGGTGCACTGCAGCCAACGGTTTAGACAATGTTTGTATCCCCACCAGATCCCCACATTTCAGAAGCGGATCTCTGCTCTGCTCTGCTGAGAATCTTTGCAATCAATTTATATTTGCAAGTTTGAAACTCTTTTTTTTTTCTTATATTTCTTTCAAACTTGTATTGCCATGCACAGTACAGGTTAGAGAAATGATTTCTTGCAATGTCCATGGTGAATAGTTAACACTAAGCCTTGCAGCTGTACAAGCTGCCAACAGGTCACAACATGTACTGAGTGCCAATGATGACCAGCCTTCCTGAACCCCCAGTGAGCTTGACTCATCTCCAGCTGTGTCATTTTCCTCGGGCTGGGGTGGTGAGAGCTGGGCAACTGGGCTTTGACATCGTCAAATGTACGCTGGTGGCTCACAACTCTATATATCTTTCAGTTCATTTAGGTTAACATGAAACGCATAGAGAAACTTAGCCAGATTACTTCAGGGCTGAAGATTTTTATTTATTGTCCGTCAGTTTTTCTTTTCAGCACAACTCTCTTCTGTTTTTTTCTCTCTCTCTTTCTTTCTCCGCTCCTTCTTGACATTCAACAACCATGTAGTCGGACAATGATAATCAGTGAAAATAACAATGTGATAGTTTTATAGATATGGAACTAATGCGTGGTATTTACTCCCAGTTAGAATATTTCCCTCATTTTTTGTGAACTAATTGGTTAAATAAAGACTCACAAACAGCATCGGTGCATTTTTTTAAATGTACATATCCATTTAAGTTTATTAATAATTTTATAAGTAGAAAAAATTACAGTCAACCTGAAACACTGATAACAAATGCACATATACTCACACATTGTTCAAAATGTAACAATGTCCTTTCTCAAAAAGAGAAAATGAGTTTATAACAGGCCACTGAAGTGAGGATGTCTGGATCTGTGAATTACACTGGCCTTGTTGTTTCTGGATCGGCTGAAGCCTGTAGGGACTGACTTAGAGTAATGCCTTGCCCCATATCTCCCTCAGCACTCAGCCAAATACAGCTACGCAACAGCAGCCCCACTTAATGTGATCTTCCTTGGCTTTCTGAGGTGGAAGTGGCAGAGAGACAAAGGGCAAAGAAAGAGTCAGTTGACTCATTGATGCGCACACACACTCAACAATGCACAACCACACTCCAAAAATAGTTGGTGGGTTTATGTGTGTGTGGGGTTACATTTAAGTGTGCATGCAGCTCACATGTGCGTCTCGCAGGCTCAAGCATCTTGTACCTCGAGATTTCTCTCTCTTCAGTTCCTAAATAAAGCCTGCTCAGTGAAGTGGAAGAAGAACACAAGGGAATCAATCATACAATTATCCAGATTTCCTCTGTCACTTCAAACGGAGAAGAACTCAGAGTCTGACCATTCTATTGGTGTTGGGGCAGGTGAGCGTGACTGTTTTTATCAGCACAAACTTTGTTTTAATAGAGAGTACAGAGCCGTCAATCCTTTTGGCAGTCTTGTTCAGTGGCAAAAGCAAAAGAGAGACAAAGAGCACGAGGCAGAAAGAGATCTCTGGAAGAGCAGAGTTGAAAAAATTGAAAAGTTGCCTTCAAACCAAAAACTCACGAAAGTCTTACACAGCATCTCACACCACGTTTTGCCTTGTGGTTGAGTGTGTGTGTTTGCATTTTAACAGGATCAAATCAGAACTGTGTCAACAATACAAAACCATTCCCTGGTCTTCAAACAAGCACACACAGTAATCTGTAATAAGGATTGAACAGTTTAGTACAACATTTTTTTCATTTCATGCGAGTTTTTTGATTTGTGAAGCAGTAAACGTGTTTTACCAACCAAAAGCACAGACACCGTGTCCCGTGGCTTGTGCCCTATTTACTCAAAAGAAGAAAAACAGTGGAATTATTCACTTTTCTCATCCGGTGTGTTCTTCTTCACTACGTTCACTCCTCTCACATGCATACAGTTGCATGAACTATGATGTACTATATATTCTAAGAGTGAGAAAAATGTCTTTACTATGAAGCTTCTTAAAACGGTGCCCTTGGGTGAGAGATATGTTGTGCTTACTGATCACGTCTTTAATGAAAGGAGAGATTCCAAAGGCCTGACTCTGCCCATCTCTCCTCTCTCAGATGATACTCAGGTTCTACATCATTAACCAGCCAGCCTTCTCGTATTGATCACCTCAAGATCCTGAAAAATTCACAACATTCTCACAATAACAAAAATACATAGGGGAGTTGTTTGCTCTATACCTGTACTGCTGAAAAAAAGGCTGTATGGAGTCTTTTGGTGTCCAGAGGAGGAGACCTAGAGTGATTCACATTCATCAGATAGTTGGATGGTGTATATTTTAACACAGCACTCCGACTCAAGTATTTTACTTTGTTGGTGTTAACAGAGAGGTGAAACAATTATAGTTTTGTACAAAAGTATAGTTTTGTTTAGCACATAAAAAGCACAACATAATTGCCTATATTTATTCCAAATTGTTTTTTAATTTTTTTTATTTGTTAAATTTTCAATGGTCAAACGATGAAGAAAAAAGAAAAAATGGGGTGGAGGAAGGGGTTCTAGAGATGTGGAGAGCTACAGATCCAAAGTGGATGCATCAAATGTGCTCGTAAAGTTTTCTTGAACCTGTTTACAGAGCCATGTACATTGTGCATCTGTTTTTGTCTAACTTAAGGAATTCCATCACCTCGCAGACCCAACGTGAATGAGATGGAGGTGTGGTCGATTTCCAACTAAAAAGGATAAGTCGGCGGGCTAGTGATGTTGAGAATGTTATGAAGTCTGAATGATGTTTTGATAGCTGCTAGGGATAAACCCGAATACTGAGATAACTGGATCTGGGTCAATATTTTTTTTTTTTTTTACAAATATAGGAGAATGTGTTGAAAACCAGAATATATGTAGTTTGGATACAATCTCCAAACATATGTCCCAGAACGGCAGGGGCCTGATGGCATCCGATGCAGTTTGGATGCCATCAGGCCAGGGTATATCTGAGCCAGTCTGACTCCACAGAGGTGCAGGCGGTTGAGTATCTTGAATTGAACCAATCCATGCCTAACACAAATTGAGGATGTGTGTATTCTTTTGATAGCTCTTTGTCAGGTTTTCTTAGAAAGCTCCATGCCCAAGTCTTCACCCCGCCGTTCTTTCAGATGGTGGAGCGAATAACCTTCCATATCCTGGACAATACTAAATAACTGAGACACTCAGCCTGGTATGTAAGGCTTAAGCTTCAGACATTCATCAAGTCATTATCAATGCTTTTCTGTTAATGGGGAATAATACACTCTTTGTTAAATTGATTTTATAACCTGACACTAGACTTAATTGTAAGATTGTGTCCAGGCACTTTGGAATTGAATTTTTAGGGTCCGATATAAAAAGCAAAAGGTCGTCCGCATATAACAAGACTTTATGGACTTAAAGAGGAGGGTGAGGTGTTGGGTTCCAATCAACAACTACACCCCTAAATGCATCTAAATCCTCCACACTTGTCCTTTTAAAGTTTTTTTATATATATATTAAAAGTAGATCCCATGAGTGCTTGCAGCCTATGTGAAAAGGTGTCACTCAAAGTCAGAACATGTTAAAAAAAGACATTTACATCAGTTCATAGTTCACATGGGCACTGGATCAAAAAACATATGCCATCAAATTTCTGTACAACCAAATAGCCCCTACTGTATATACCATTTCTGAACGAGTGATGTTTGGAGCACAAGGCTCTTTTGAGCCTTGAAGTCTGAAGTCTGAGGAAGAGCCTTGTGCTTGCTAGTAGAAATTCCTTTAGGGCACCTATTTGTATGTGTGGATTTTTCTTTTTCGATCATAGTCATAAACCCCCAGAGAATTATCGCCCAACTCTGCATCTCTTCTCAGGTCTGTGGAGACATTTTGTATCTTTCAGCCCATTGTTTTGGTTTTTCTGTTCAGTACTGTACTGTTCAGTCTCACCCTCATGACCATCATTTCCAGACACAGCAGGCAGTTTTTTTTGTGTCAAAAGACTCTGAAAACCACCCCAGCACCAAACTGCAGGGAGTTGAAGTTTACGGTTAGTTAGTGAACATTATGCACACAAAGCATTTAGCAGCTTTGACTCAAAGACTGTGAGAGAGAGAAAAAAATAGCTAAACCTGATTGAATGCAAATGTGTAAATAAGCTTTTTGCTAATAAGATCATCAAGATGACAAAATGTCAAACTCGTGTTTACAGCTTATTCCTGCTGCTCCCAAGATTCATACTAAACCCCATTTTTAATTGTAGTTATGGTTGGCCTTTTTTTCTGCAACAGGCATTCGGGGCATGTGCATTCAGTAATTACCCCTTTTTGTGATTCAATTCACATGTGCCAGAGATTCACAGGAAACAATGCAGGCATGTAAAAGCGTTACTTTGATCACAATTGTCTTAACATCTATCTAACTGATAGAAGTCTCTCTAACTGATAATACTCAGCTATTGGAGCTGTGTTCAGTTACCGCAAATGGAAACCAAACAATCTGTAATGTTTCACATTAACTTTTTTTTTATAAAGTAGCCAAAGGAATCACAGTGTATTTGTCAACAAGGTTAGCGCTGATGCATCTACTAAACAAGACATGGGCTTTTTTGGCAATTACTCCAACGGATCACATATTATTTTTCAAGGGATTAACGTAATACGAAAAAAACCCACAGTGAGCTGTTAAATGAAGAGCTGCAGGCAAGAGGCTCCTACTCTGTTTTTTTAACGGCCTGATGGAGGAATGCCATTTATTGACTTTATTTTTATTTTTTTATTTTTTTCAGCAAAACAACACTACGCAATAAGTCTTGTCTTTGTTTGGCTGCATTGAGTACAGATACACAAGTTGCTCCTCACAAGTTGCATTTCTGACAACAATACACAGTTGTCAATACCTGTAATTTCCAATAGAACTCTGGGAATCTGTCACCAAATCAGCCAGATTTGAAAAGATAAATTTTATTCTTATGAAAATATTAACATAATTCAGCCTCCACCGGTGTTTTTATTTTGCTGAAATGAAATTCAAATTGAGGTTTTTGACATAGCAGACAACATTTACTATCAGTATCAACTCCAGTGTGCCCCTTCTCAATGTCAGAGTTGCTTTATTTCTGCAAAGATCTGAGCCGATTAATATCTTCAGTCTCCTAAGCAGGCAATCCACAACATTAACTATGTTTTGTTAAAGGCCTGTTTTGTGTTTGTGCAGGGCATGATTGATCACAGGCGGAGAGGGGACAGCAGAGTAGGGACAGCCTAGTGATATAAATCACATCTGATAGAGGGCACACAGATAATTGGTTGTCTGGCCCTATAGTCACGAAGAGCGGGCCACTATCTTATAGAGAGAGATAAACTAGAGGGCAGCACACAATGATAACAACATGCTTGACTGTCAACAGATGAGATGCAAAATTACCCCCCCCTCCCATCTCTCCCTCTCCCATCCATTGTTTTTCTGTCCCTTTCTCCTGCCCTGTTATTGTCCGAATGAGGAGAGGAGAGGTTAAGTGGATTGAAAATCAGTTGGCGGAATGTTTCTGTTTATTCCTCTTGCTGCCCTATTTCCAAAAGCATTTCAGCTGCAGCGGTCATCTGTGAATAGATTTACTGTGGGTGACCATGATATAGTCTGATCAATACAAAGGCATCATCAAGGACTTCTAACAGCCGCACGAGCGACACTCTGCGAGATTCTCAGTCTCACTTTCTCCCTTTCTCGCTCACTTCTTGTCCCCTTCCCCGTCTCCCTCACACTTTTCAGGAAGGGTGTCCGCCTCACTCAGCAGTTTTAGAGATAAAAGGAATGTCCATGTTCATCTGACACACAAGAGAGCCGGTCTTGATTAAATAGCCTGACAATGTGCCAAATGTTTTGCACTGTTGCCAGGGAGACCAAACTGACCTTGGGTGTTGCGTTGTGCGTCAAGAGTTGCCAAGAAGATACTAAGTGTATGTTCCAGTGAGGGGAAGGACAAAATATGCAGCACTTCAAAGAAGAGGAGGACTATTTGTTCGGCAGTGTGGCGTTAGAGATGAAAATGTATACCTTCTCCCTGACAGGAAGCAAGGGGTAGAATAATTTAGTTGAGTTTGCTGTCTTGATTATTTGCTGTTTGTACAGAGACAATATTGTGGAGGGACTATTGTGTCCCTCAATTCATCACAAAATCATTATCCTGCTTCTTTGTCTAAATCCAAGGTTCTTGGGGCCAAAGGGCCAAGGACCCTCGATAAGATAAAGAATATACAGGGACCCCTAATGTGTGTCCTTTTCAATGATTTCATGTGTTTTTTACGTCCATAACAAGACAAGAAAAAACACAAGAGAAATGTATTAGGAAGATACCAGAAGATATATTAAAACCTTGTTCCCCTCTCAACAAAGAGTACCTATACTGCGTGCTTGACTGGTAAGACTGAAGATTCTAAGAGCTACAGATTTGATGGATTAGAATGTAATCTAGGATTTTAGATTTTAAAATAAAAAATATTATTGGCGGAATAGATGAAGCATTTACTAAAGAGATCTAAAAACTTTTCATAGACTCTCTGGGAGAGTGCCACAGACCCTCGATTGAGTATCACTGGTCTGAATAAAAACCATTTAAAGTTTGAAAAATGTGACCTTCTAAAACAGCTAATCTGTTCAAGATGCTGTAGCCTCTACTTTCAGCGGAACATGAATAGTAGTGCAAGGATTAACAAAGCAGCAGTGCAGAATGCAATACACTCTCATCATACTTAACGCACAAAAATACATTTTATAAACCTGTGTATCAGATTAAACATCCCCCAAGCTCATGGTGCAACAACAGAGAGTGAATGCAAAGCAACAAAACATGTCCTGAACCTCTGACGTAGGTTTTCCATTGATTTTTTTCTCAAAGCTTTTTTTCAAAAAGGAAGAGAAGTTGAGCTTTGCATTACATTAACAAAATATATATTTTTAAAGCATCTGAGAATGACGCGAAAACATTTTAATACATGTGAAAATGAGGATTTGGGTGCCACAAAGCAGTCATGTCAGATCCATCACCTTTAAGTAATACAACAGATTAGCATAAAGTTAATGCAGTATCTATACATATTTATGCGCATAAAATCTTTATTGTACTTCATCTGTCAGAGTGCGCACTGCATAATGTATTTGTCACATGACAAAGCTCCAAAGACTAATGTGGCATTAAGGAAGCCCTGTATGTTTTCTATTTCTATCCAATTTCTGGCACTGAAAAAAAAAAATCTTCTTTTCTCTCTAAATGAGAGCTTCTTCTCTCTCTGAGGAGTCCTTTGTGCAGCTGAGGTTTGTGTTGTTCCCCGGGCTTTTGATAAGGCCTCCTGTTCTTTCTTAGCCAAATCTGGAACCACACCGCAGGGTCCTCAGGTGGGAGTAGGTTCACCTGCTGCTCTGTGTGCCCAGTTTATCATTTGGATACACACACACACACAAAGAGTGAGAGCCCAATAAAGAAATGCATACACACAATTGAACTCCGTATTTCCATACATCAACTTCCAGGCGCCCAGCTAAACTCCACTATTGTATTTCACCAGTTGCTTGAGTGAATGAGCGTCGACCACGGAACGTGTTTTTTTCGAGTTCTAATATATATACAATCAAGCATGAGAATAAACATGCTGTACTCACATTTGCAAATGAATATGCGCACACTTCATCCACAAGGGAGAACAAAGCTGAAATACATTGCCACACTTATTAGTGAGCATTTCTTTCTTTGTGAGAGGAAATGCATTGTTGATGGGCCTTCATTTTCAGATTGCTGTAATGTTTGACGTTGGATGCTGGGGAGGAGGAGGAGGAGGAGGAGGAGGCCCTGATTATTGTCATTCACATCACACCGTGCCTCTGTGTGTGCCTGCTAATTGATGGGGTTTTTCCTCTTGATTTCTTTGGGGGAAACAATCCAGCAGATGTACATTCATTTACGATGAGGAGATTGCTTCCATTGCCATCATTGTCCATCCATTACCATTCCACCAGCATTAGAGAAACAAGCACAAGCACAATACCTTCCACAGGTAATAGGCCATGGTTTGTATTTATATTGTGTTGTTGTTTTCTTAAATTGTCAGGTTTGTTAGTTTGTCAATGACCAATAAGATGTGTGTTCGGTTTTAGCTATTTGCACATTGAAAAAATGTCATAATGCTCCTCAGTTGTTAATTACAAGCTTACTTGCAAGCTTCCTGCTGCTGTTTTGACATGTTTTCTTTCAACTGAAAACACAATCAGCGAATATGACGCAATAAACTAATTAATTACCAGTACTATATAAAATGCAATTTTTTTTTAATCAACCAACACATTTACTTTCTCTTTTATAAATGCTTCATTTGTACGTCATAAAATCTAAACAGAAAACAAATTATTCACATGACTTCTGAAGAAACTCATATGTTGTTACAAAATATGATCTATTATGGTGGTCCTATTTTTCTCTGTGCACTTGCCTGTGTGTGTATGCCTCCATCGACACATGAGCATGTGTGCAATTCTCATCCTTGGGGCCATATCGATCCTGCCCAGGTAAGTCCTCACATGAATAATCAAACCCAGCTACCATCAGCCCTTCCTAATCAATAGCTATTTCGACAGCAGGGCTCCAGAGCAACAATTCATTATAAATAGAAAGGCACAATATATACATCTGACCTCTTTGTTATGACAATGCCCATCTGAACATGATCATAACAATAGCTGCAATCGATCCGGGCCAAGTTCATAAGGAGGTGAGTCCGGTTATGCCCATTAACTAAGTTAAGGTAACAGCCCCTTTATTGTAGTTGTATTGCCAAGGGAGCGTATGATCTATGTCAGCAGCAGAAATGCTGAAATAACTGAAAACATTGCACAACCTTGGCTCTGCCTAAAGCTGTAGTTTCATCCCCAGTCCAGTGTTGAATGGTCACAGTGAGGTTAATCACAAAGTGATGTGCAGTGAAGGGTGTGTGTGTGTGTGTGTGTGTGTGTGTGTGTGTGTGTGTGTGTGTGTGTGTGTGTGTGTGTGTGTGTGCGTGCATGCATGCATACATCAACAAGATGTCTTCTTGTTCTGGGACTCATCTGCCAGCACTCAGCCTGAAGCATAGTCCTGTTGCTGGTCTCCTACAGCGGTCTTTTACAAAAGTTTCCTAGAGTTTCATCATCATTGTTACAATTGCTTAAACAATTGTCATGAATATAATAACCATGGTTGTGTGGACACATTTATAGAGAAAGACCTAAAGTTAAGAAACTGAGAACCACTCGCAGAAACGCATCCTTTGAATACATAATCCACAATCCTATGAAACGATATGAAAGGAAGGCTTCTTACAATTACACTTTTATTCGCATAGTAGTAGTAGACCAAATGACCAAATGCATGATAATGCACATAACTACATTGGAGTTGTAGGACAAGACCAACACCACAACAAAGAAAGCCTTTGCCAGCCACTGTGTTTTTGAAGGCTCATATTTGAATTTTGTTATGATTTATTGGGAAAAACACTCATTGTACCTTAAATCTGTTCACTCATGACATGAGGAGTCAAAAAATACATCATTAAGATGTTATATCTGTCAAAAAACTTAAAAAAATAAATCAAATTAAGAAAGGAATAGCGTTCAGTATGTCTACCTAAAAGCTCTAAAGTGTCTTTCATGTCCAAACAGAAGCAAAAATGCAGGTTCAGCCATGTAGTAAGTTAAAGCTTCACATTTTGATTTACATGATTCAGATTTCTCACATGCTGGCTATTCATGTATTTAGAGGAAGAGGAACAAGTTAAAACATTTGGCTAAAGCTTGCCTCATTGTTCAGGCTTAATGATTTCCCGAGTTTAAACTTGATTAATTGAAATTATCAGCAGGGTTTCAGGAACAGGACCACACCTCAAATTACCACTTCCAGCATTCCTATACCCTCCTAACACTTACATCTTTCACTCTCAAATTCTGCACCGGAACCAAAATCACACCACATCACCTTGAGCACACTCAGAAAAGTGTCAAGCTAATTAATCCGACAAGCAATGCTGCTCCAAAAGGCAACTTCTCTCTACACCTCAACTTTGTCCCATGTATCATCCCCCAAGGGTGAGCCTTGTCTCACAAATTACATCAATTGCTTCTTCCGTCACATCACTCTTGATTTCCATCTCCATGCCATTCCAAACTCCCTCTTTTGCTCAATCTTCCCACCAACTGAAACACAAACACCTTCTTTTCTAACATGACATCCGCCTGTACACTAACACTGCTGACTTGTTTTGAGTTCTCCGGACCTATGCTTCACTTTGACCCAAGTATCTCAAGTTAATGGAAGCTTTTGGGGTCCATCGTGCCCGGTTGCTTTGGCAAATTCCCCACCAAAGCTTCCCCAGTAATGTAGAACTACACCAAAGAAGTGTAGAAGTTTAAACTTTACTCACAATATTTCTTTTTTTTTTTTAATAAGTCATGTTATCTTATTGATTGTGCTGGTCCTCACTAGTGAAACAGGTATAGAATCAGATGAAAAGGATTATTTGAAAATGTCATTGAAAACAGTAGTTTTCCAAAGAGCAGAGCAGATTTCCAAGAAAGGAGGTGCCAATAGGTGATTTTCAGAGAAGACAAGAGTAGCAAAAGTGTAATTAGTAATGGCTAAATTGCATTCAGGTGTGGAAGTATAAAGTCTCTGATTAGTGCATGCTGGCTCACCGTCATGGCATGCTGGGACATTTCAAATGAACTTTCATCATTAATAATATTAGAAACACCTGTCCTTTCCATGCTAAGACAAGTGTGTCATGCCTGCCATGAAAAATGCCTTTACAAAGACTAAGCTGATCAACATGCCTATATATTAGAAGAAATCCATGGTTCATCATGAGGTTTGATCACAAATTTTTTGAGATTCATAAAGTGTGCAACAAAATACACAACTTCAGGTCTGCAAAAAAGTAAATTTAATTCTCCGTTGAGGTCTCCTGGTGATAGAATTGAGTCTGTATCCAGAGAACCTTTTTTCGGGAGTACTTTCCTCTCAAAGTTATCTCTTCGACAGGCTGCCATTACTTTTCCTGTCCCGGTGCACTGAAGATCCTTAACAGTTTTCCTCAATTAAATGACTTGCAGTAAGTGAATTTGTATCACAACATTTTACCGAAGCAGTCTGCTGCCAATTCAAATTATAAATGGCAATTTCTAGTAAATGCCCATTGCTGCTCCCTGGATTGATGAAGCATTTAAAAATCAGATGGGCACCAGAAACATTTTGACTGAGCCGATCTAACTGAGGATAATTGTAGTATTTTGTTGACTGTTAACAGTCCCTGTATTTTTGTGAATTGGCTCCAAAACCACCCCCCAAAAAAGGGTTGCTTGATAAACTGGTATGGCACTTTCTTTTAATCTTCAGAACATTAAGGTGATATTCCAGGAAAAATCACGAAAAGGTAAGCCCCATCTGAGAACATAAAAAAAAATTTATATCTGACTGTCAATGGCCAATTAAACTGTTGCACTGACTGACAATAATAAGTTGGTTCACAGCCCCAAATCCGGTTTGTTCTCGTTAGCAACCTTGAAAGTGATGAGCTTAAAACAATTCTATGATGTGCTCAAAAGTTCTTTCATCTCTTAGAGCATGGTAAGAGACTGTTTTAGAGACTGAATTAAATACAACTTTGCAGTTTTAAAACTGTACTCATACTTTAGATTTAAAAAACAATGAATTACCATATTAGTTCCTTATAATTGAAAAAAATAGCAAAAACATATTCAGTAGTTTGCATTTGTTGGTCATTACTGTATAAGGGAGGTTATGGGTGGAGTAAAAGGCAGTGGGATGATGTACTTTATATTCAGGCTGGGGTTCTAAGTCCATATGAGATGCTACATTTGATATCTCTCTCTCTCTCCTTGTCATGGCATATTTGCCTCAGACATCCTACAGTTCACTTTTTAACTGGTGTTTTATACTTGCATAACCTATACTGCATTATGTGTTGCGTTATGCTCTGAAAGACTTAATACAAATGTATTCAATTACAATTTTACTGTGTAATCTGTAAAATATAAAAGTGTACTATCACTGATAAATCAGTATTCATTGCACTGAAAATATTCCAGATTTTAACCAGAAACTGCTGGATAGAGTATACAGGGTAATATTTGCATGATACACAAGGCAGTCCCCAAGTGTCATGCTCTTTATGCAAACACAGTATAATTTTGCAAAATAACAAGACATTGTAATTCCACTCAAATAACTCCTTTAGAAAATGATTTCTTGTTTGTGTCGTTTGCCCTCTCCAATTTCCCCCTTGGTTGCTCACCATTGCACTTAAGGCACATTCAAAAAAGCACTGACACACACAAATAGTCTTATGCTCAGGTTAATTATTTTCTATATTTGACTAAGTATTAGTTCTGAGCTCAAGTAATGCTTTGACTGAGTACAACAGGTTGGAAGGACAATGAAATAAAAAAGTTCAAGTGCACTTAAGGTCGAAAACATGCAAAAGGCCAAACCAGGCAGGCAAGAGAAGATGAGACAAACTCACCCATTTGGTAATTAGACCAACTTCAATATTGTCAGTTGGCAATAGCATCATTAGGTAGATGTATTTACTATCATTTACATTGTAATTCAAAATTGCACTGTATGAAAAGGAACTAATTTCAATGAGTGAATTGTAACAGACCTGTCACCCAAAAACATGATAACTAATTTCCCAGAATTTAGCTTCTTTGCTCAGTGCCCTACAAATCCTCCACAATCCAGTTGATGTGCTGAATGGCTTCTGAAGTAAGTGGCATGAAAGAGAAATATCTCCTTCCTCCACTGCTCACAAGCACCTCAAGTGAGAACCATAAAGTGTTTGTGAGTGAGGGATTTGAGTCTGCTCTTTTGACAGGTTTAAACCCAGCCATCCAATCTTAATCCTATGGGCAAAATGCTCTCTTGCAAAGGATTCAGTCATCTGCTTTCAACCTCTGACATTGACAGAAAAATACACATTTCCTAACTTCACATCCTCATTGTGTTGTGTTTCAACATCTGTATCCCTGTAATGCGAAATTGTGAAATGTTCACTTCTGGCCTAGAATTTGGATACCATAGATACCTGTTTTTGACAGAGTGCATACAATTTGTATACAATTTTAAATCTCAGATGAATTGGATTTCATTCATAAACAATGTCAAGTATTTCACTTGAGAAAATCCATACAAAAGTAATGAATGTGTTGGTGAGCGCTATTGGTTGTTGTAAGTGTATACAAAAGAAGAGACTTTGTTGCTTAGTGAGAAAGCACTGCCTAAAAAAATAAACATTAATCATCCAGAGTTTGTGCAATGCGAGTAAAAGGTTCATAAGTCATACAGCCATATGGATCTGTACACCCACATAGCTGTTTTCAGTTCTTTTAGCTCATTAGACCTTGCATTTGGGTGGATATGTGAACCCACCAAACGTGCATGCACTAATAAAATTACTAGTTTTATTTTAGTATTTTAGTGCTATTTAAATGATATCGAAATGTAAATGTAAAGTGTGTTCATTCAAAAGCAAAAACACTGATCTTGACATTGATACATAATTTTAAATCTATTTAAAGTCCAAATAGAGAATAGAGATTTCTTTAGAAACACATTATATATGTTGGGAAATAATTGCTGAACACATGTGAGAAGGCTATGAACTATGTATTACTGAAATGTGGAGTTAGAGGATTACATTGATTTTAATCAATTTTGTTCGCAGGATTTTTTGGGAGGTCCTAAATCATGGCTCAATAGAGCACTGAAGCTATACTTACTCCACATAGCTCTGACCTCTACCACTGTAGGGGGCTGTGTTTCTCCCATTTGTTTCCAAGTTAATATACTTGGTTATACTCAGTTGCCACCAGAGATGTATAAAGTACTGGAGTAAAGGAGTGGAGTAGAAGTACAAGTGCTATATCAAAAAACTGACTTGAGTAGAAGTTGAAGTGTTCTGTAAACACCATACTTAAGTAAAAGTACTAAAGTATTCAAAATGTTTTGTACTTAAGTATTGCAAGTAGAAGTATGTAAAAAATTGCTACTCAAGTACTGAAAGTAAAAGTACAAGTACAAGTACTGTTGTTTATATTATTTCAAATATTTATTAAGGCACAACTTCTAATGTTACAGTGTTACAATGTTCATGGTAGAGTTCTATGATTTCCCATGGTCTGTGAATGCGTCTGAATGAATGCGAGAGCGAGGGGGCGGGGGAGCAGGTGAGAGAGCGTGGCTTGGGTGAGTCAGGTGTATGAAGTACGGCGCACGAGCGAGGTTGATGTGTGAGACCGGGACTGTTGTGTTGGTTTTTTGGCGTGCTTACGGGCGACACTACAATAGTAACGAGTAACGATTCAGCACATGAAAAATGTATCGGAGTAAAAGTATTAAATTCATCAAAAATATGTAGTGCAGTAAAAGTAGAAGTTGGGGAAAAAAATAATACTCCAAAAAAGTACAGATACTGCATTTTAGTACTTAAGTACAGTACTTAAGTAGTTCCACTTCGTTACTATACATCTCTGGTTGCCACAGCCTTTGCTAGCTAGCTGTGCCTTCAATGTCACAAAAAATGCATCTCCCCTGGATGCCAGAATTTGCAGAACAGCTTGGTCCCTTTATTCAAATTCCCCATAAAAGAAGAGAGGAAGAAGAAGTGGATTGATTTTGTGAAGGGCACGGTCAAGGGGAGTTTAAGGATTACCACCTACACCCATTTCCGCAGTGACCATTTTACAGTCAGATTCTGGCTCTGGTGGTTCGAACGTGTAGGGCCGGATAACTCCAATAATGCTTCTGAGGTTATTATGGTTGCAGTATTTGACAGTTTAAGGAGGTGTGGGCTTGTTTTCATGCATTCAGCGGAGACACAATACTTTACACTGACTTCAAAGTGTGGCTGCAACAAAAAGAAGCTGATATCATTTTGTTGAGAATATCATAATGTGTAATGTGTTCTAATAAAAGGCCTTTTCATATCCATAGGCTGAAGCTAACTTAAATGGTATGTCCTGTCTGTAATAAGCCAGCGTTTGTGTATCAGTTTTTAATAATAAAAAACAATAGTAAAATCCTTTCTTTTTTTAAAGGAGATTTTAAAGGTGTATGCTCTTAATACAGCTGACAGGAAGTGAGGGAAATCTCAATCAAGCCCAGTCTGTAAAAATCCGCATTGTAGTGAGAAGTCTAATCATGAGATAAATGAAAACACCTGTGTGGATCGACCATGAGCATCATTTAACTCAAAGGACAGAGAGGTTTGGTGTGTTTTTTTTTGTTTTTTTTAGAATTCCAAAGGGAATAAATTAGTCATTAATCTCTGGTTCATTGTTTCATTTCAGCACAGCTGCAACACCATGACAGTTGTTTTTTCGCATATATCAGTGGCTAATTTATTCTTTGCTAATTTGCAGTCTTTCACATCCTGACGAAGGCCGTCATGTGCCAAAAAGTTAACAACTTTTAAACTGTTCATTGAATACATTTTGAGTGTTCCAGCTTTGTATTGTTTGTTGTTGTTGTTGCACTTTACACTGCTGCACGTGCTGCCTTAGGCCTGTCTAATTTGCACTATTGCTGTAGACACCAGGGAGAGTAAATGCTAAGCGGATCAATACTATAGATAAAAAAAACCTTCCACTAAAACTTTTGTACTGCTATGGACTCTTTCCAGCAAGTGTTCTTAACATCGTAAGACTCTATCCTCCGGGGAATCAGATGAAATCTGGTGTTTTTCTTCCCTTGGTTCCTTAATAGGTCTCTTGGGCCTTCCAATATGTGGCAAAAGGAAAATAAAAACATTGATAATTTGTAAGTTATGCATGGGGGAGGGCGCGGAGGACACACCTCCCTAATGCTGTTCCCTTTTCCATTTATCCATTTATCCCCAAGACATTTTAGTGCTCATTTTGGTTTTCCAATGCAAGACACTTTCCTTCTGCCATATGCACTTGCTCTTTAGGTGGAAAAAAAGACAGTAACATAATTGATATGAAATCTGTTTCTTGCTTTTAAACAGACAGCCATCCCCTCAAGGCAATTCTTAAGCCACTTGGATGCTGGTTTATACTTAGCGAGGGCCTGAAACGTCATGGCAGATGAATGCACTCTTGCTTAACATAATGCCAAACAAATTTTATTTATGCACTAGCATCAATATACACATAAAAATAAAGACAGTTCTACTTTCATAGACTTCAAAACATCATAAAACCATCTCAGAAATCAATGTAAGCACAGTTGAGCAGACCACGCATTTGCAGATGCCATAACCAGGAGACATTTGAGGTCAAACTAAGTCTCATTTATTTATGTTTACGAATTAAATGTTGTTGTCTTTTTACTAATTTTTTATTCAAAGTTAACGCTAGAACCACCTAACATTCCCACGCCTCATAGACCTACAGAGAAGTTAGTTTTATCCCCTGCTGCAACAGCTTCGTCAACTGTAGAAACATAATTTCTTGGGGCAGTTGAGTTATTAATTTTTAAGAAGACAGACTTGACAAAATAACTAATTGAAGAAGAATTGAGTTTTGGGGGGTCAAAATAGGTCAAATACATTTTCCGAGTTCCATGCATTTGTAAACCCTCATGGTGGTTCTTGTGTTAATGCTGTCAGTTTTCCTCATCTTGCTACCATACGTGGCCTTATTTACCTTCCTTATGTGCGTGTCCTGAGTTTTTCATATCCAACCATACTGAAGTTCATTTTGTTCTACTTTAAGTCTTCTATCTTAACTATATCCACACCTACATTTAAAGTGGAGAAACATTTAAATAGCTATAGATTTTAAAGGTGGAGGGTAAATTGTCACAGCGACGGCATCTGCAACTCACCCCATGAAATGAATTTTTAATGAGTTTTATATTGCATGTTACTAACGCTAGTCTCACAGTTTCTAAAGTGTACACCGAAAGGAATGAACTCCCAGCGATTTAAAAGCTCAACTTATCATGTCAAATTCACACAATAGCTGCAGGGAACCACTCAGCATCAGTCGGCATATGAGTATCAGTTCCATTCTTATTTTTTTCATGCATGCCCTCCTGTGGAGAGAAAACAATGACTCCACGTCAGACATTTTTCAGGCAGTTGTTAGAGTGAAAGAAGCAACCTTTTCATCACATTTTCTCTTATCTTTTCTGATTGCAACATAGTGGGACCATACAGTTACAGTCAATTGCAAGTCATAACCTTAGCTAACTCCAACATATCAAATCTATTCATACATGGTCCCTAATGGGCAAGAAAAAGGATGGTTTGTAGAAATCGAATTTATCTTTGTCATTAACCACTCCATAGACTTACCATTGAAAACATGTCCAATTTATAGACGAATGGGCAAAATAGGGTGCCGCATTACAGCTTCAAAATATAATTTCACCGTATCAAGGAAAACAAATCAAACCCTCATGAATTACTTTCCTTCAGGATGATTGTTTGGCATGCCTGGCTCTTGAGGTCCTGGACCTGGCCTGTGTCCCTCATCTCTCAGTACCCATAAGGCCAGAGAAGCATTGTCCTGGTCTTACTACAATGTGATCTATCTTCAATAGACAAAGGATTCCAGCTGGGCTTATTCCTCCTTTCTTTCAACCTTCTCCCAGTGACAGATGGGACCAAAACTAGAAAAAAAATCCTTGAAGACAAAGAAATTAGTGCCTTTTATATGGATCCAGAGCTGCTAGACACCAGGGATGTTTGGCAGGGGTAGGAGTAGAGTTGCAGCCTTTCAGTATCGTTTTACCCCTCATTGTTGCAAAAAAAACATTACACTATACTAGAAGAGCCATACAAAGCTCCAATATAATAGAAACCAGTCTGACACATTGTTTGTATTGTTTTACTGAACACAAGAGCTGTACACCTCAATATAAATAGAAAAATGCACACAGTGACAGACGTATGCTCACATATACCCATTCTCTTTCTATTATTACCAAACATACATTCGCACATGTGCACACACACACACACTCACACGCACACACACCCCTGTGAGCTGGTGATAACTGCTTAGCAGCGTATGCTCCAACAATTGTCAGACTGCCAGGGCAGAGAGAGCCAGGAAAGGAAGAAGGGGAGGGTGAAGGAGCAAGCTATGAGTGGCACCACAGAGTGGGTACAAGGAGAATTAGACAGGTGCCATGGGGAGAGGTTGGCAGAATGAGGAAAAGGTAGATGTTGGTAAAAAGGTGGTGGGACAGATAACAGCAGAATTGTGGAAGAGGGAGAGATGGAAAAGACTTCAAGATTTCAGCAAATGACAAGACCTACACAGAAGACTGGAGAGAAAGACAGGGAACTGGAAGGACAAAGGCAGAGAAAGAGAGGGGGGGGGGCATAGAGCCAAAGAAAGGATATGAAAAAAATAGCAGACAAAGTGTGAAAAGGGAAAGAGAACAAAACAAACCATAGAGGGTGAATGATAATGTGTTGTGCAGGCACCTCCACCTCCACTGGATGCAACACTCCCACTCCTTTCATGGTCTGCAGTCTGTCATCAACACCCATCTCCAAGGACAGCACAGGCAGGGCTCTGTCAGTGGCTGTGCAATAAAAACCACGCACGACATAGGTGAGTAGAGGTGTTCTCTTGTCTTAATTTTACTTAATTTGCCATAACACTTCACCTCATCTCACATTATGTTAAGGAAGAAGAGCGGGAGTGAGAGAGCAAAAGATGTGATAAGTCAAAGCAGGAGGTAGTGAGAATGAGATGGTGTGGGATTGAAAGGAGGCAGTGTGTGTGCGACAGATAAACTAATGATGGCCTACGGTCAGCAGTCCACCAGCACCACCATGTGGCAGAAATGTCAGGCTAATGCTTCACAGTGTAGAGGACTTTTTTTTTTTTTTTTCACCTACACACTTAAGAAATGATTCAACTCTTTACGATTTGCATTTTGTCATCTCTCATGGTTGAGCTGCTTTAAAATACAGCAGCACAAATATTGTATATAAAAATGGATGATGGCCATATATATATATATATATATACACACACACACATATACACAAAGGTGCACTTTTAGTTTGACTTTCAGGTACTTGTCTTGAACGGCACATGTAAAAACAGCCACGTGTATAATATAGTATAATACAATATTCATGTGCATGTTCTAGCTTTGGACTGGGTCCTATCTGGGTCACTGTGGTGTATTCTGTTCTGCTGTATCCCCATTCATCCATGTCAACAACTGACCTGCTTTTCCTCCCTCCTTCCCTCTTCCTTC
The DNA here is from genome assembly GCF_000972845.2 of Larimichthys crocea. Classification (NCBI taxonomy): domain Eukaryota; kingdom Metazoa; phylum Chordata; class Actinopteri; family Sciaenidae; genus Larimichthys; species Larimichthys crocea. The sequence continues at coordinate 26,851,548 of NC_040018.1, read as the reverse complement.
TCTGCTGTGTAAAACCATTTAGTTTGGGATGAGACAACCATTCAGTTTGTGGAAAAAAGATTGCTGCACAAGTTTAAAATCAATCACATCGACCTTTGGAAACATCCATTTCTAATGTGCTACTGTGGTGCTACTTGTTTTGTCTGCAAAGCAAAATTCTCTGATGTTCATCACCACCTGAAAAAAAAATACGTAAGAAAACAATTCTGAGCCAAAAAGTTTTAGATTTTTAGACAAATTATTAGTAGACTAACACTTTATTTCTTGCATTACCACATTCAGTACTGGGTAATCATTGTCTGGGTTTAGCTTTAGCTTGAGAGGAGAGGCTAAAATGTTGGATAACATTATAGTGTAACATGGATAACACGGTAGTTTGTTTAGTGGACATCTAGAGGAAGATTTATGGATTTAGATTAGGAACACAAAAGATAGCCAACTGTAAGTAACAATAATGTCACATTTACATGGGCAGCATTAGATAAAGCTGCATTCTCTTCAACGTTCTATAAATGTCAGTGCGATGGCCTAAATGTTTATGCTGCTTTGTTGTTGCTTTTTATCGACATTTTTAGTGGATTGTAGATTAATTTAGTGCATGAATCTGTCTCTTCTAAGAACCGGCAGTAACATTACATAACATAAATGACAAAGACTTGCTGTAATGTCACTGAATGGTAGTGCTACAGATCAAGTGTAAAACCAACTTCTGAAAAGGGAGTATTCATACTCTGTATGATTTTTGCAGATACATGCAGGTCATCACGCCCTGTCTTGTATTTAGTCCCTTTAGTTCCTAGTTTGGTTTTGTTTGTCAGTTCTGGATTTCTGTTTGTTGAATTTAAGTTTAAGTTACTTTTCATTCACGATACCTCATGTCTACATTTGGGTCCATCTCCTGGAACTACATATGTTTATTTTGACATTTGTCCATCTTTTGCACTGTTATTTAGTTTACTTTTTATTTGTTGCTTTTTTTTACATGAATTGATGCAAAAATATTGATATCATTGATATTTTGCATGAATTGAATGAACACAAATTTGCCTCTGAGTTCTTATTAGAAGCTCTGCAAAAAATCATAACACAACCTGAAACAGCATAGAGTAGATAGTAGCTATTGTGTGATGACCATCCTGCTTTGAGGAGAGCACGATATTGTAAACTAACATAAGAGTAGGTTCATTTCTGTAGACCTTAATCAGAAAACAAGAAGGACTTAGAAGAGACATAAATTAAACAGATGACAAGATAATGCACCAACACCTGTTTCAGAAATGTTAAAAGCTCTCTGTTGCACATGCACCATCTGTAGATTAGAAGATGATCCCGACAGACTATCACATAATATGGAGTAGCTGATGTCTATAGGATGTGTCGCCTTTCTCATCTGTGAGGCAACAGTTGTGAGAATAAATGTGCCTCTCATCTCTTATTCCTCACGTCACCCAAGGGTTTTTGAGGGAAAGGATAAATCTATGGGAACAACTCAATCACATTACCTTATGTAAATACCCAAGTCAGCCCCCCAACCCTCTCTTTCTTTTGACCACTGCGTTAGCTCCAAGCCTTATGGCTCCTCTGGCGCAGAAATGCACATGGGGCAAATTAACATTTGCTCTTATAGTCTGCAAATGGCAGCTCGTGCTTGCCATAGAAATGAAACACTGGCCCATGCAGAGAGCGAGAGAGAGAGAATGAGAAAATATTTGAGCGAGGAGTGATTAATAATTCGTCAGGCAGAGCAGTAACATTTGCTTTTAGGGGTAGTGGATTGACAGAATTGGCTTTTTCAGGAACTTTTGCATCAAAGGCTGGCAACTTCATCTTTTTCTATGCATTTAGAGGCGGCACTCAACACTTTGTATTGACAGACATTAAAATTAGAGGCAGTAAGTGCAACATTTGTTACCATCCATTGATGGCTGCTCATATTTTGTCATGTTTTTCAAAAATATGGAAAAGAATAGCAGACCAAGACAGAAGAGGGAAGTAGCCTGGAATGTATCTCTAGCAATAACCAGCTCTTTACAATAGAAAGAATATTTGTCCTAATTACAATAAGAGCAAAAAGACTTCTTAATGCTATGCTTCATTATGCAAACATCCCACAGTACTAAAAGCATTTGAATGCATATAATTATTTGACATTTCAGCTGTGTAAATGTAAAAGTGTGTGGACACTGATTGATTACCTCAAAGCAGAAATGCAATGAAAGATTTGCAGGGCAAGTGGGTAAATGTATGTCCAGAGTTTTGCTACATCGTGGCTCTAACACTTATTAGTCTATTAGGGCTGTGATCACTCAAAGGGCTAAATGGGACAGAGTTATTGTATGAAGGGGGGAGACGGGACACAACCTCCTGCAGAAACTCCACAGGCACCACAAGAGCAGCACCTTCCCCATTTGCTACTCAAGATGTTTGACTCAGGGCGAAGCTTGGTGCAGATGGCTGCTCTCTGCTGTAGTTTGAGCCTGCTGTGGAAATATGCTGTCTCTTTGTAGCGCTTGAACGAGACAGACAGACATTTAAAAAGGAAAAGAGAGAAACATCTGTATGTTACAGTTACAAGCAAACAACGTCCCTCTTTAAGTGCCTCGGTGAGTGCTCATTTCAAACTGAGGAGCTCCTTTTTCATATAAGAGTCCAAATATATATATCGATATAGAATATGAGAGTTATTGGCGAGATTTAACAACAAACGCTTTGCATTCAGTTCAGTGACTTCATATGTTCCTTGCCTTTTCACTTCAGTAATTCAGTGCTGGATATATGTTTCATTAACATCTGCTCTAGAGTACAATTTCCTCTAAGGACTAGTAGTTACCCTGAGGCATCTTAACTCAAACACATGGCCAAACACCTTGTAGCGAAGATGCTAATTTGTCCAATTTGCAACAGTGTGACACGAGAAAATAATCTACTTTGTTCTTGTTGAAAGTTTTAGAATTGACTTTGTTATATTTAATATTCATTTGGTGACTGGAGTGATACCTCAAATCCCATGAAAGTTGTGTTTAATATAACTTTCAGAAATTATAATTCATCAGTCGCAATTTGTAAAAGCTTCTACTGATATGTGCATGCATACAAAACAAGACAGCACTAAACAGACTGTCACTGCTTAATTATTGTGGAACTGGATTAAGCCAATGATAAACAAAATTTAGCAATTTAGCAGTTTTAAATTAGTCTGGTCTGGTCTACCTTTTGTTTCGAGCATCAATCTTTTTGACAGACGTCAGCTAAACATAATGATTTGCTGAGACATTTCTGTCATTAAAGCCTTAGTAAGTAAGGTCAAGGATTGCGACTTGCGTTACTTATTCCATCATTTAATCAATTTTAAAACTACAGGGCAAGGATGAAGAGCTCTGTCATCTTGTTGAAATGCTCGGTACCTTTTATTTTTTTCCTGAAGGGAATTTTTTTCTCCATCGCTGGGTAAACTCATGATAGTGGGCCAGTGGAGTTTCTGGAGGGCAGGGGTGATGTGGTGAGTGGATGAGCAGACATGCAGTTCTGAATATATAGAGATTTCTTTTTTAGTACTTTGGATGATGTGCCATATAAAATGCTGTTGCAGTAGTCTATTCTGGATGAAGACGTGGATCAAAGTTTCAGCAGCAGGAAAGGAGAGTGATGGGCGGAGACAAGTTATGTTATTTAGATGGAAAAAGACAGTCATGGTTTTTTGGTTGACATGGCGTTTCGTGGAGAGGTTCCTGCAGAAAATGAGTCAGAGCTCGTGATTGTGTGGGGAGGAAGACAGAATGGAGTTATTGATGGTGAGGAAGAGGTTGCAAGTAGTTTTAGTGAGGGACTTTGGACCAATGATGATCATGTCTGAATTATTGCACTTTAGTTTGATCACAGAAATAAATCAAATGCTGTATGTATGTTTTTTTAAAGTTTTCTGACACCACCAGGCCTTGTGACCCTCTGACATTTTGGTGACCTACAGTGCAGGTTGGGAAGCAGTTCTTTAAGAGAAGGGTTGTTTTTGTTGCTGATCGTCAGAGTAGGATGTGAATGATTTCCTTAACGGAAACTCTTAATGCTTAATGCCCAATTAAGCACAAGTCAATTCAGCACATTTGAGCCAAATTGAAAAACGAAGAGAGCATATATTGTCTGAACTAATTGAAAACCTTTAGACTAAGCTATTAAACATTCTTCTTCATGGTCTGCAAAATAACATAATATTTTTAAATTTGTGATATTTCACACTACTCAGCACTGAAGATTTAAGAGAGAGCGTTTCCATGAAATCACGCTATCAAACTAGATGACTAAAGATTGTAATGCCTTTTATACTGAAAATCCAAAGGATGCAATTAGAACAGCTTTTAAAACATGTTGAAGGATGTCAGCCCAGACAGCGCTGATCTTACATTTCAGCCTCCACAATAGTGATATCAGTAGTGACAGTAGCAGTCATAGTAGTAGTCATTGTACCAATTTAAACCTTTCGGTTTTGGCAGGGGAAGGAGTGTGTGTGAGAGAGTGGGTAGGTTGGTGAGTTAATGAGAGTGGCTGAATGGAGAGATGGGTGAATGAGCAAGTATGTAAGTAAGATATTATACATTTTTCTACATGAATATTAATTGATCAGCAAGTTTAAGGTTCAAGAGGGCTTCTTTGGAAAAATGCAAGTCTGCTGCAGTGCAAAGGGAGCTATTCTCTCACTCACAAGTTTCAAATTGATGAAATCACATATAGCAAATACACTGTCATGTTCCTCCAGTAGACTGTGAGAGAGCCTAATGAGCCATTTCAAAAGCAGCTTAACTGTGGTCAATTTCCTGTTGTTGATGTTGTTGTTGGCCTACCTGGTTGTCATTCACCTCAGCAGCTAGTCAAGCGTACTCAACTTCAAGGAGAGGCAGCTCTTTTGATGTGTGGGTCCAGTGTTGACGCTGATTAAAAAGAGAGGATAATAAAGCATGTGTGCATGCACCTGCTCCTAAATGCAAGATACAGTATGGCACGAAGGAACTCATTCATAGCAAAAATGTCTAACCTTGGTTTACCTGTGTGAAGAGTGTCTTGATCAGAGTATCTGTCAGAAAGGTCCTTTAACATCACAAGCAGTATTTCTTTCAAAACATCAGAGTCGACTTCATTAGACTCAAGATGTTTCAGGAGTTCAGCCTTGAGTGGGGAAATATCACACACAGCTGCTCCTCCTAACACATTACTGTGGCATCATGAGTCAAAAGTCACAGTTAATTCTCTGCGTTGCTCTTGTCTCAGTCTTTTAAAGTGTTCTTCTTTTTAGAAAATCTTTAGCCTTGACTTGTTGCTTGCAGGAACTGCTCCATCAAAAGCAAACTGTTTCTAGTGAGCTGTTCAATCAGATTCCTCAAGCCAACAGGCATGGGGCTTCAGGAACAAAATTGAGTGATGGCAGCCATAAATGTTCCTTTTAACCCATGTAGTAGGCCATTGTGAAAGACAACTACCCACTACTTACACTACTCATAATGTCAAAAGAGCACAGAGCACTCTTCCACCTACAACAGTAAAACACAAAGTGAAAGAGGAGTGATGTTATTGGTGCCACCGGTGACGTTGCAGGATGTGAAATACTACAAGCTATGTTTAGCCAGGGATGTGTAGTCTGCTGTGCCTCCCAGCCAAGTGAGTGTAAGAATTTATGACTCTATGATTGCCTCAGTGAGCATATTCAAAGACAAAAATATCATGTAGCCTGTTCTATTCTGGCTATTTTGAGATATATTGACTTGTCTTCCATATCCATATAAATTATTCCATATCAGAATGCCTTTTTTAAGAATTAAACTGTAGACAGTAAAACCACTTTATAATAATTACCAATATGCTGTAAACTGATCATGACACAAAACATAATAAAACATATTAGACACATCTAAAAAAAAAAAAAAAAACTTGCTGCATACTATTTTCTTACCAATATATCACAAATAAATTCCTTCTTGCATTGATGGGTTCCTTTGCTGTCTCCAGTAAACTGCTACTAAACATTCTGATAGCACCATTCGCATTTTAAGGATACTTTCTCAAGATCTTGTTCAGTTTTATTCATTGTTTGGTTGTTCAGCACTCAAATGAAGCCTCCAATCTCCTTTGTTTCTTTCCCCCTGTCTATCATCTTCCGCTTTGTTATTCGATTCAAATGAAAAAAAAAAAAAGAAAACAGCAGATGAATGCTTGAAATATCCTACTGAGACTAAAGCCTCATTTCGATGGTGTCCTAGAAACATAAATCTCATTAGAATTCCTAACATCAAGACAATCTACTCACAAAATTATGAGTAAAGCTAAAAAAAGATTTTAAAATAAACATATTGAGAAAGCCAAACAACTTCAAACCATACATATGCATGGGGTGCCTTCAACAAGATGGAGCAAAAACTCAGATATCAGGGGAAGAAACAAATAAATACGTGTTGAAATCTTTTGAAACTTTGCAAAAATAATTAGCAATGTTGTTTTACTGTCACAAGTTGGACCCAAAGAAGAGGACAATGTTTTTGAACAAATGCCTGATTAAACATTGTGGAGTGCTTTGTTCAGACAGTGCTTCAAAATGTGAGTTAAATCACAGGTATCAAAACTAATACCTAAAAAAAAACAAGTCATAGAACAGTTGTTTTTGCTCTTAAAATCGGTCTAGTAAGGGAGTGCAGTAAACAACAATACATGATTTTAACCATTATTTGTTAACTAACTATTGTTTGTTTTTACCTTGCATGATGGAAGCAGTGTTTTCTTTTGCACACCTTATTCTAAATTATACTTTATAAAGTATAGGAGCTTATTACAACCCCAAAATGTTCTTATTCACCAACCAAATCCTTATTATCAAATTGTGGGGATTTCATTTCCTTCATTGATGAATTTGGAGTCATTAGGGGCTGAAGAAGCTATTTTGATACCTCATCCAATGATAAGTCCCCTGGGAACCGAAGACTACAAAGTGATAATGCTAATTGTGGCCTTTTCAGCTGATCACACAAACAGAAAAAGAAAGCTTTTGTAATTTATTATAATGTCGTTATTTGCTGCTGCAGTGGTCTCATTCACTATTTTGTGAGAACTGGAGCAGGCTGAATTAAATTTTAAATACATCTGGAACTTAAACAGTGAGACTGACTTCTATATTGGCTGTATTGGGAAGTAAGGGAGGGGCAACAGTAACAACAGAATATCTAACTCAGTGGTTAAGGAAAAATATACATGGTTGAGATTTTGGAAACGGCAAGCAGCGTAAAAGTACTCATTTAAAATTAATGAACTACTAGAAGCCAGTGTCAAAAATTGCAAACTTCACAGCAGAAATAAACATGTTTACAGCCTGGTACATAATTCAATTTTGGTTTCTATAGCTAATTTCCATTCATTGACAACTGTACTAAAAAAAATTATATATCTCACCTGTTTAAATTATATTAGGGCTTGAAAATTATGCATGATTAAGAGTATGGCCACTTTGATTGACTGGTGACTGCTGTTACAGGTGGCTTGTTTTAGATTAGCCAGGAGGCAGCAGAGGCAAGACTGCCAAGATGGCGGCTGCCAGAGCTAGCACATTCTAAGCTTCACAACAGCTGTTCAGTCACAAGTATGACGTCCATATTTTATACTATGAATGAATAAATCATATCATCAAGACGTTTATGCGTTTGTATACGTGACAATCTCTATACAGAGTGCAAGGCAAGAGCTCACTTGTATTGATGAAACACATATGCGCATCATTACATATTAATGTAATGAATGCATAGAGGTGTTCATCAAACATGGACAGTCCCTTACAAGCCTGAAGCTATGCACTTTATGTAGGAGGGGTGTCATCAGTCCCATCTGACCCCAAAAAAAGCCAAATGTTTCTCCAATGATTTAATGATTTACATTTTTTCCCCCTTTTTATAGCAACTATTTTCTTTTTGCACAGTGTTATCAGCCAAAAGTGTTGATCAATAGCAATGCATTATGGTACACTTTGGGTATACTAAATGTTGCTAGAATGTTCCAGTATAAATACACTACATACTCAAAACCAGGTTAGAGTGGCATGTATTTGGCGTTGCCTTGGAAACTCCCACATTATTTGGTGTTATTGCACTTATATATTTTTTTAATATGTAATTTAGTACAAACACCATCAGTGATTGCAGCTGATCCAACAAAGCCTTCAGTTGGGATTTTCCATTCAATGTTTTTGGTGGACAAATCTGGAATAAATCTGTCCAGTAATACTTTGGTGTGTCTCCAGCTTGAGAGTTGGCACCTAAGCCACAGCCTGTCCAATAAGCAAATATTGGCCACACAATGACAGTGGATGAAAACCTATGAGGATTGGCAGACTGTATATTTAATTTTGAGACAGGGTACTGGATAAATAGATTAATGATTTGCTATTTTCACACAATCTTTGGAATTTTAACAATCTGCTGTTGTTTTTTCCCTTAGGCTTTGTTTCAGAGCTGATGGCAGACCTGCAGAGAATACCCAGAACAACAAAATGCTTTTGTGTATTCAAAACCACATGTTGTACTCTCCTGTTTGTAAAATGTAGTCATGATTCTAATCTCTCCATTCAGCCGCTCTCATTAACTCACCAACCTACCCACTCTCTAACTAATAGCATTGTTTTTTGAATAATTGTTAGAAGTCTGAATCAATTATTTCATTGTTTTTATTATTATGCAAGCATGTCAGCTTCACATAATAAGTCAGTAAACTTTCTGAAGCATCCAGTTGACTTTATTGTGTTTATTTCCATCATTTCAGTAGACATCTGATAGCAGTGTGTTGAATTTAGTTTATGTTATGCATTGCGTATATACTGTATGTTAAAAATGAGCTATACTGTCCATTGGGTTGACATTTATGGTGGCAGAGAATGCAAAACAATAAGGTATGACTATGAACTACATATATGGATATTTTCCTTTATCATTTAGTTAATTGTATACAGTGGCAGTGTATACACAAAAATGGAAGGCCACACCAACTAGGTAATGGTCACATCAAGTCCCCACAGCCATAGTGCCATAATTGTTAGTATTTTTTGGTTGACTGTTACCAATGTTTTATTTTATTTTATTTTTGCCATATTTAATTGATGCAAACACAAAACATAGACCACTATACATTACAACAAAGAGTTTCCGCAATGGTGCTCTTATCATAACTGTAACAACTGAGATAATATCTATTGCAGCTGTTTTGCCTCAGGACATAGTTGTGTTTACTGCACTGCATTATATGTGTTTAATAAGTACAATGGGCCCAGAGCTTTGCCATTTGTCATTATTTCATCTGTTATTCTTGTTATGTGTTGTTTTGTTATCTACTCTTATTCACTGGTAAAGGCTATTCTTTAGTCTTTAGCTAAATAATGTAGGATTAAGCAATAATACATAAGGTCTGTGATACAGAACCATGTAATTGGCAGCAGTGTTCAGCTTTTGTAGTATGACACCAGTGCCAAAGCACTCTCTTGAATGCAGTACCACAATATCATAATGAGACAGATGAACAATAAAATCTTTGGAACCTTTCAGGGCTTGAAATCATTTTAAGTGACTTAATGGTTTATTTATTTATTCAATCACAATAATGTATTATCCATAGGAGTAATGCTGCTCCATCGGTCCCTGCCACCCCCTAGGGCAACAGATGTTTCACAGCCCATATGGTGACTTAATTTCTTTCATGGTCTTTCTCTCTGTCTCTCTCGCTGTAATCTCAGCATTTGTTGCTTTGCTGCTTTTACATAGAATAATGGAATGGGTCCACTAAACCAATTTAAGGCCAATGAATTTCACATGCCAAAATGAGATTCACCGATGGGCTGACTGGTCACAGTCTGTGAGATTTAGTGATTTGAGAAGACCTCAATATCGAGCTACTGCCTTTTCTTTACATTGAGAGGAAGCACTTTAGGTGGTGTAGGTATCTTTTACAGAACACCCCAGGCTCTTTTGTGGAGGTGTTTTCTACGAAAAGACCAATGTAGAGACCCAAAACACTGAAGGCTTTACATCTCCCAGTTAGCTAAAAAATGTGGGCTGTCCTGTACCCACATGGACCTGGATTAGATGCTGAAAAATCAATGGACGGCTGGAATCAGGAATAATATGGCACAAAAGCCCCAGAGTCATGCATAACTGGGGTTGTTGCATTTTCTTTAATGTTGGTTGTTTTTATAATATCTGTGTTCTTGTGTCTTTGGCCCAAGAAGTCTGGGAATTCACTTTGATCTTGCTGACAACAATAGCATCACTATTCAGGAGGCAAGTGTTTTTGTGATTGTTTTTAGCGTTACTTGTCTGATTTCTTCATTCAGTGATTTCAGCCCCTCGTGTCTGCTGTGTTGTAAAGTGCCAGTTATTTTCAAGCTCAATAAAAGCTTAGCTCAGGGAGAGAAAAAGTAGAGATAAATTTTGCATCTGATTCAGATTGCAAGAGTTAAAAAAGGCTATTTAAGCAGTACTTGAAAACAAATGGCACAACATGCAAAACACTTTAAATATATATATATAAAGGAAATGTAATAAATGCAAAAGAAAAACTTACTTTATATTTTAGGGAGTTGGGGGGGAGTTGGGATTCTTACTGAGCCACACTTCACAACCCAATAACCAGACAAGAACATCGGTATTGGATGATATTGCAAAAGCCTGGAATATATTTAATGACAGCTTTTGGATACACTTGCGGCATTGCTCGAGGGATGGTCTGCTGGTCTGCTGGTTGGTCGATCCACCTTTTTCATCAATATTTTAAAACTATTGGATTGGATGTTTTGTTATGAAATTTTATACGGACATTCACAGTCCCCAGAAGATAGATCCTTAGCTGTACTGTATTTTGTGCTAAGTAGCATAGCTTAGCATAATAACATGCGGTGATAATGGTAAACATTATACCAGTTTAACATCCAAATGTATTGTGCATTGTGAGCATGTTGGTGTTAGCTGAGTTTAGTTTTTTTTGCTCGAGTACAGCCTCATATAGCCTCTAGCATGGCTGTAGGCTCTGAGTCTCACCATTGCCAACTCTCACTTTGTATAATATCAAGTTTCAGGTTCTCTGTCATATGTAGGGTAAAACGGGGTCAACAGTACAATGAAATGTGTTGGGTGAGAAAAAGAGGTCATCTCAGCATAAGAGAGCTAGTTGCAGTAACAACACTATAGCACTCTTTTGATCTCTATAGACAGCAAGGATAAAGCTAAAGAAATAAAATACAATACAGTAAACTTTTAAGTAAAAATCTGGAGTGATATAAAAAAACAAACTAGAATAAAAAGGCTGTGTCAAGTATCTACAAGTATTGGAGAAGTATTACTGTAAAAAAAAAACATGAATGTGCTATATAAATATATGTGTACAACAACTACAATAAGTACAAAAAGTACACCCATTCCAAGGCATACTGAGCTAGAATTCATTATTGAAGGAAGAGACACTAATCTGTTGCCAACAACCATAACCCAACATGACTGACATTATTAAGCATAGATATCAGCAGGTTTATCTAGAGCACTGGCTCTGAAACTACTGTATCTGCACCACTTGTGGCACGCAACTAACCTCTAGTGGTACATGTCCATGAGTAGTTACAAGCTAAAATGTGACAGGGATCGAGTAAGCGGGGGTAAATTAATGATTTAAAAATACTGCAATTGTGCCTACAAAGTGGAAATATTAGAAATAGAAGTGCAGTTTAGGAGTATTCCTTTTCCATCAAATTAACTCTGAACATTAAACCAGTTACATTTAGGAGGTAACAAAAGTCTACAGCAGTCAGTCTGTAGCTGGACGGGGTCAGCCTATGCTACTATACTTTAACTTTTTAATGTCCTAAGACAGTGAGAATTTGAGAAACACTGATTTAGAGGACTGTTATAACAATAATCTAGCAAGAAGTGAGCTAGAGGTTTATCTTTTGAGCAAGATCATCTGCTTTGTCCCACCTGTGGTCCAGCTTCTACAGGTGCATTGGCCAATTTTTCAGTTGTTACTTTATCTGGACTTGGAGCAGCAAGTAGGCTAGAACATACTAACCTACATATTAACACGCTGCTAGCCTGATATAAAATTAGAAGTGCACATCAGCATGAAGAACCTTTACCAGATGGATTATCCACTAAATTAGAACCCTACATATGGGTAAACTACAACCAAACTAGGTAAACTTAAACGAAACTAGGTAAACTACAGCAGTTAAAAGGAAGTTTTTCCTCACCACCGTCACCAAGAGCTTGCACATGGTGGAATTGTTGGGTCTCTAATAATGTAAATAAAGAGCACGGTCTAGACCTTCTCTGTATGGAAAGTGTCATGAGGTAACTTTTGTTATGATTTGGCACTATATAAATAAAACTGAATTGAATTGAAAATTAAGCTAAAACCAAACTGTTGTCAGTTGTATTCACATTTAGCCCATGCTACCTCAAAGCCTCCATCATAATTAATTTGCGAGGATAATCAATTAGATATTTATGGGTATACTCATGGGTTAACACAAATTATTACATATTCGGGGGATGGTACAGTCTAAAGGAATTTAGCTTGAACAACTGGAGGGTGGCTGTTTCAAGTTCAGCATGTACCAGTCAGTATGCAGTATGGACTAGTAGCTGGAAAGGTGCCAGTTAATCTCCTGCACACCGCCAAAATGCCCTTGAGCAAGGCAACTCCCAACTCCTATGTGACAGCCACAATACTCTAACATCTCTCCACAACTACTGCATGTCTATGGGTGTGTGTCTCTTTGTGTGTGACCCCAAGAAGTTCATAAAATAATAAATCTTCCTATATATCAACAACCCAGTGATGAGTCATTGGCTTTTCTTGCACTTGAATAGCAGCTCATAATGCAGTGTTGCAGTGGGATACTCAATAAGCTAATTGTGGTTTCGTTATTATTTCAGTGACCTTGGCCAACACTATTAAAGTAAAATATAACATTTCAACTATTGGCTATGGATCACAGAACCTTTCTATATTTCTTTTCTGTTGCCTCATTGAAATTGATCCACTGTCCAAGCTTTTAGCACAAAATAGCCATTAAATAATACATTGTTTCTACAGAGAAATTAGTTGGTTAGAAGCTTAATATAATGATCTGATAATATAGTCATCTGATTCATTCTCACAATCCAGTATTGCTCACATAACCACAACACTACACTGTGCAAATAAAACATTATAAATATCCTTTTCTTATAAAGGGACTTACTAAAATGTGGCCACAAATTTGCACAGGATACGGCTAAAAGAGGTCCAAGTTTAAGCCCATAGTGGGTCCACACAGGCCCCTTAAGGGCCTGTTAGCAATTCAGGACCTGCAATCAATAAAGACGTTTGAACAGACAGCACAAACTACAGAAAATGAAACATTCAAAAGAATTTGACACAAGTGAACAAATACAGTAAAGGCAGTTTCAACAAAAGAAGCAGCTTCAAGTCTGGCCCTTGAGAATGTACAATATACAATGGATATTGTTCATCAGCATTGTTTTGCATCCATTAATTTGCTCATTCCTCTGTGCAATATGTCTTTTGTTTACCTGATTATATAATAGTTCCTAATTTCAGCATGTATTAAAATGCATGAATTAAAATTACATATGTTTTCCTATTTATGTGTCCAATTATAGAATATTGAAGCCCTCATATGGCCAAATCTCTCTTGGGCCCTGTGAAAATCAGGAATCTTAATAAATGTGCTTCTGTTGGCTTTTTGTATGCATAAACACTGATGTCACTGATGATTTGTGATGCCAGCTCAAATTAAACAACTCTGAGTTCAAAGATCATACATTCCCAGCTGTCACTGAGGTGTCGCTGCTAAAATGGTCCCTCTGTCCTCAGCCCTCATCATCTTATGACTGCCCATTGCAATAATTCCCAGAAACAGTCAGATGGACCTTGCCACACTCGCTCGTCTACAGATTTCTGACCCCCACTCCTGTCATTCTTCTCCGAACTTAACAATGTATTCTTTGGTTGCTGTCACCACTAAATATCCTCTCCTGTGGAATACTTCTGGACAGTCACAACTGCCTTCCTTTTTACACTGGAAATGTCCTTGTTCTGTCATCCAGTAATATTACCTACCATTGTTATGCTGATGACACTCAACCTAACCGTTCCTTCCCTCTGGCAGTACACAGTGCGAAGCATTCATTTGCGGACGCCAAGTTGACAACTCTGAATGGATGCCTGCCCACCACTTCAAGCTCAGCCTTGTCAAGAGTGAACTGCTCTTCTTTCAAGGCTGCTTATGCCCTCTGCAAGATCTTTCCATCATCACTAACAACACTACAGTGACCCCTGCTTCTTGTCAAGAATTTCACTGTAATTCCTGACAGCCAGCTGTCATTCATCAAACATTTGCCATCACAACTATGACTCACACCTCTTCATTTATACTCCACGTAGGCCAATTCAGAGCCTCATGGGGGACTCAACTCACCTCCTAGCTCTTTGTCTACTCTCTGTATGGACTTTCATATCAGTAGCTACACCTGTAGGCTCTGAATGTGAAATTGGCAAAACTAAAGTGACTGTTGTCTAATATATTTGCTCTTACTCACTACTGTATATCTACGAAAAGTAAAACTCATTTCTTTGAGGTTACTCTATTAATTGCATGATTGCTTCCCCCTTCGAGAAACTGTTGCAGAAGCTGAGTGAGCTCCTATTTAAGTAGAAATGGCATACAGTGATGCCAGGTTCTGAATTAGTTGAGACAGGCGATGAACCTTAACAGAGTTAAGTGTGCACTTGTGCATTCAAGCACAATGTCAGCTGATGTATTTCAAACAATTAAGGTGATTGATGAAAGCCTTTAACATGGAATTGTCCCCTGAAACCAAAACTTAATTTTGAGGTATGTAGAAAGAATTCTGTACTAACTGCAGCTAAATGTTCCTTCTTGCACCTCCTACTTCCTACGTCTTGCATTTTTCTTTGTGTTTTTTAGGATCATGTTCAATTTAGTCTGTTAGTAGGATGGCTTTAACCTTATTCCGTTTCTCTCAGTACCCGAGGGCAAAAGGTAAATCGAGATTTCTATCAGTCCAAATCCCAATGCTGCATAAGGCTTTCAACTCCACCAATTGAACTCGCATGCAGTGGAGCTGTCAAGCTAAGCTGCTGAGCCATGTGAAGGACCAGTGAGGGGGAAGGAAAACGCAGACGCCATTACTGTCTGTTTATGCCAACAGAAGAGGCAACATGGGAAAAAACAGGATCGTTGAGCAGAATTGAAATTGTGCTGTGATGCAAACAAAAAAAAAGAAAGCTTGAGCTAGGAGAGTTATCATCTAAACCACACGTCGGACCCTGGTGCAGACAACAATTGGACCAAGACCACTTAGAAATGGTGGACTTGGTCCCCTTCCAAGCAGACTTTGGTGTGTTAGTTTGTGATGTGAAATCAAACCAACCACAGATTTTTATGATGTGATTATTTCATAAGATACATTTCAAAAGCAAAGCTACTAATAAATCCACCTGCTGATTGGGGAATATGCTCAGAAAGCAATCTTCTGTATAAACCTGTGTATATATACACATGTGATAACCAAGGTAACACATATGCTTGTCAGTGTATTAGATTAATGTACTAATGAAGTTTGTCAGTTCATTAATTGCTTTGTGTGTTACAGAGATACCACAGACATAAGCTCTGAATCATTACTGTACAAAACACCTCATTTTTGTCCCGTCTCTATGTCAACATACATCATTCCTGTGTTGTGAAATAACACGGGGCTGACTTACAGTCTAATTATACTAACAATTCTTCAAATTAGTAGGTTTTTTAATGATTATTTTTTTAATCATTTTTTAATCTTATTTAAAATTAATCTATTAATCTATTATTTTACCCTTAACCCCAGACTTTTTTTCCCCCTTTTAATGCCCCCATCTTAAATATATTTATACCTCTTATTACTATTCACACTACCGGTGTTTTCTGCTGTCTTTGTCTTTGCTGTGGTTTACTTAGTTTGACTTGACAATTATTAAGATTATTATTTATTTGTGAGCTCTTTGTGACACTAAAGTATATAAATGTGTATCAAGCATTAAATGTCTTTAGAAACGTGTCTGTCAATTACAGTTCCCTGCATTCCTCATTCAGATAATGCAAGATGATCTCCAAGGATATCCAGTCAACGAGAATCCTGTCAGTCTGTTTAACTTCACATTAACTCAGTCAGTGCTTTTTTTCTCTTGGTCCAGACCAAAGGAAGAAAACTACAGGCGTTAATACACCAACTTAGAGTACTTGGTGCACATACCACTGCCTTTAGCTTGAGGGATAGAGTTACATTACCTAATTCCTTGCATGTTAGGGTCTTTTATGTCAAGAAGGGTTATTTCTTCTCATTTGCCTGGACCAAGAGAACCATGGTCAAATCATGACCATTTCTTTGAAAGAGTAGTAGACATTCAAGTGTGACTGATTGCAAGTAATGGAAGTTGCAGCCAGTATTGAGCTCAGCATGCTTTGTTGCATCTGTAGTGTTTACAGGCCACTTCATTGCATGGAAACCAAGTGGAAGAAACAGTCCTTTTGAGTTAGATGAAATGGGATTCCTCTTGATTATTATAACTGAGCTGTAACAGCCATGAATGCAGCTAATATAACACTATTTTGGATTTACAATAGAAAAGACTGACATCTTTTGATGGGAATGGTTATATTCTTTCTGTAAAAATATATCACATTTTGCAGTCCTTAGGGAAGCATCTGATATAAAAATCCAACTCGAGTTTTCTAACTTTTCTAGTGTATTCTCGTGTACATGCAAGAAGCAGAAATTATGCCTGCGGTGTCTTTCACTTTTTATTACAATTTTGTTCTATTTGTGTGATTAATAAACCTCCATATTATGCCCAACTTCACTGCAGACATAAACTTAGGGTTACAAAGGTAACCCACTGTTTGAATAATTTCCCTATTCATGATAACTGTACTGATGCTGGATTTGATGACTCACCTGTTAAAATTATATAGAGGCTTAGTTATGCAATTGTTATGCAATTAAGAGCATAGCCCATTTGATTGAATAGTGAGTGCCATTACAGGTGGCTTGTTTGAGCAGCCAGACTTTATTCAGCCAGCCTCAGCACCGGGAGTGCTCCACGTCTTTGCCTCATTTTTAGATTGGCCTGTGAGGCAGCACAGGCATAGATAGCTTCACAGTGGCTGTTCAGAAACCTATGGGTGGGATCACGGATACGACATCCATGTTTTATAAAGACAGTGATACAAACTTACTCAAATCTCTGTGTTTTGATCCTTTTGCAGGTGTTACTGCCAGAAAAATAGAACAATAGCTGTTTCAGCAAAACAGTCTTATAAAAATGTTCAGCTTTTTGTTTGAAGTGTTTTCATGTTAAGACTCTAGCCAGCGTTTATTTCCATTCTGGGTTACTGTAGAAATATAATGGTCCAAAATGGTAAAAGTTATTTTCATTATAAGAGTTACCTATAAAATTTAGAAGTACAGTACGTCTGGGTAACTGTATACGATTGCTTGAATTAAGTGTTCTGTTTAAAGACACACACATAGATTATTTTTTACAAAAAAAAAAAAAAACAGTGTTTCAGTCGCCCCCTACTTTTCAAATTTGTCATATTGCTCCAGGGCAACTAGGAAAACAAGGCCTGTTAAGAGACTGTGTCCAGGCGGCCTTCTGACTCTGCAGGAAAGCAGATGGTTTTTAATAATGCCCTACTCTCAGCTTCATGCCCCCCAGCTAGCCAGCCACACAAATGCACACACATACATGCAATCTCTCTCGTTCTCTCTCTCTCTCACTGTCTTTTTCTCACACAGCAAAAACCCTAGTTAGTGTTTCCAGGTTAACAGCTTTCTTGCCAAATTGGGTTTTTGTAAAAATTCAGTCACAGATACAAGTCAGAAAGTTGATGCCATGATATTGCGGTCACAACAAAGATCTAGCTGAGAGAGAAAAACAACATAACAAATATTTTAAGAATGCGCATTGATTTTGGAGTTGTATATCTGGCAACCCAAGGACAGAGCCCACAGTGCATCTCACACATGAGGGCAAGCACAGAGCTTGTACTGTCTGCAGTCACTACATGCCATCATATATCAAACATAAGAAAGAGGCATGTGTGAATGATTAAGATTGAGCAGCAAACAGTCAGCCATACACATCTACCAGCTTTTCAGTATTTTATGCTTTTTTTTTCACATAATAATATTTTTTAATAAGTTACCAAAATAGTATGTTAACAGGTGCATGCCATGCTAGCGAGTCGATGGGTTAGTCCAGACATGTCTCCTTCCTGTACATGCCTTTAGCATTAAGCAGTATAAAATGTCCAACAGTTACTGTGAATTCATCTTCACATGCACCATGGGTCAGCCTGCCTCCCTCTAGTCCAAGGGAAGTGAAATATCCCCATGTTAGCCAAAAAGCCTTTGAAAACAACCTGTGCAGACGTGCTGTAGGTCACTGTCATTATCTGTAGCTGCTGAATCTCAATTGCTGGTAGAAGCCAGTGGAAAGTTTGCAGATTTATAAATGAGAGAGTTTCGTACTTTTTCTTTTTTGTTTTTTTACCATTCCTCTTTTGCACCCAGTCTTAATAGACTTGCACATGGACATTGTGTATATATATCTATATATATATCTATATATCTCTCTATATCTATATTATATATCTATAATATATATATATACTGTATAGGAGCAGGCATACACAGATACTGTATGTTTTACACCTCATGGTGACCTCCTGACTGCAGGAAGAAAAGCTGCTTTGTTGTTGTTGTTGTAAGCTTTTGCAGCTTACAAGGATAGGGCTAAGGATGAGGAATCGTTGGAATTGCTACACTTGATGCACAAACCATGTATTGGCCTTTATATGTCAAAGTGTAACTTCACATATAAGCTGACAAAGAACGTTTGCAAGTAAATCTCCAAATGCAACCTGGCAATGTTCTGGCAGAATGACATTGTATGTAAAGACCGCACCATCCTTTTTTTTTTTTTGTCAGCTAAATCCATCATTATAGCCTGTGCATTGTTGTGTACATTAAACAGACAAAAGAAACAAGACATTCTGTAAATTCTTTCTGTTTCTGTTTCAAGGACTCAACTCAATACATATTATTAATTTATTATTCCTTTTATATTGCTATTTCCATAGAATAGTATGGTAAAGAGCATTTTCTACTTTCCAATAACCAGAATTGCCAGATTGCGCACTGTGTTTCTACTTTATATTAATAGTAGAGAACATAAGCACAGTTTTAGGCTCAGGGTGGCAGGCAGAATATAACCAGCAGCACTCTGGATACCAATGACAATATCAAGTAGCTAAAGCTTAACAGACACGAAGAACTGAAGGTTAAATTGCAATATATCTTTCAAAATAGAACCCTCTGGTATCCACAATCACACACTAATTTACATACAGAACCTTGCCTCAACCTATCTGGTTAGTCAGCCAAATGCTGTCCCAGGCGATAGAGGGCTCCCATGTGTTGATCCTGAAATGCACAAATCCATCAACAGGACTGCTGCTGGAGAAGGGCATTTCAAAATGTTCTTGAAGTGACTCCTTTCCCACTTTAAAAAGCTTTGACTAATGTTTCTATTAATTACTATATCTCACTGGGGTGACATTTAGACCTAGGAGGACATGCTGCTCATTCAAGCAAGAGTAATAAGTTTATTACAGATTTAAATCAACGATATATGTTAAAGAGAGAATCAGTCTTTTACAAAAATGTGCCTCAAGCTTTTCTGTCCTGAGGGGAGGAGTGTGAACATGTCATGAATAGTCCTGCTAAGCTGTAAAACCTTTTATATAAACGTGCCTCTAGGTGAAATAAAAAATGTTTTTAAAAATCAAACTTCTACCTGAGCGATGGCCCTAAAAGCTTTGAGTTTAGTCATGGAATGCCAATATACAGTGAGATTAATGAAAATGTATGTTAATGTTTTTTTTAGGGCAGACATTTTCAGAAATCAGAGCAGGAAAAGCACAGGCAGGTAATTAATAACATTAATAATGGTTGTATTTAATTTAGATGTTCCAGTTAACAGGCCCGGGCTATTGTGCATGCTGACTTACTGGCATAGCTTACTGGGTCACTTACATTGAGAGCCATCATGAATGTTATTAGTTACACCTGCTCTTTTCCTACACAGTCAGAATGTTTTCTGTGAAAAACACCCATTGTATGGTGATAAATCACGGATTGTACACGCCAAAATGAAACTAACCACAACATAAAGTATTGAATTTTGGACCATCACAACCATTCTGTGCCGGTTGGAATACATTTTTGAACACGACTGCAGATACTCTGTCCAACAGCCACAGAGATAAAACAGCAGAGGTCACATACAGTAGTCTAAGGCATAATCATTTACCATCTTACAAGTATATTTTGCCTGTGACTACAACCCTGACCTTTGGATATCAACTGTGGTTCATCACTTCATGCAGCATTTAATTGCTGCGCTAAAAAGAATGCAGTAACCAGAAACTGACCTTACCTTCTACACATCAGTAGAGTAACAGAAGGAAAGACTGAAGGGAAAGACTGTTTTACTTGGCTATATAACACCTCCATGTCAGTTCGAACTACTGGCATTTCTTATTGATGAAACAGATAAATGCTGCAGCTGAATAAAATATATATTATAGGCACATATGTTACGTTAACTTCTAAATCACATGTTTTGTTGAAGAAAAAAAAACGATGCACCGTTAAGGCAACATATGTCGCTTTTACCAAAGTTTTTAATTATTGCAAGTTCAGAGATGAATGCAGATAAGAGTGCTGCCATATGGTTCCATGCCAAGATAGGAATAATTAATGACGTATCGTCCTTACAGTTCAATTAACTATGCTCTATTCAGTATGCTTTACTTCCCTTGACAACCACACAGGTGTACATATTGCCAAAGCACATAGCAACAGCATCACAAAGAGAAAATTTCACATTTTCTTTCAACGCTGCATCCAGAAGAGGAGTAAATATGAAATTGCACAAATGGGAAACTGCTGAAATTGCTCATGCTTGGTCATGCAGAGATCTCCATGTGTGCAAGTGAATTGCAAACCCCCACACACAAAGCTATGAACCTGGCAAGCAGCTCTTCTCTTGTGTGCACAGCAGTGTCATCCTGTGCACATTCATACCAGAAACCAGAGCATCTACATGAGGACGAAAATTGGCAGTATGTACATCATAACCCCTGATGGTCACCCACTGAAAGAAACGTTGCCCTGACAAATTTTGAGGAGCATTTTAAAAAAAAAATTGCTGTTGCATTTATAACTTTGAACAGTCCTTTTTGACTTTTTAGAGGACAGCAGTAAATGAGCAAGAGGTATGAACTGTGTTAAGAAATGAACTGTATTTTTCTGAGCTTCATTCATTCCTGGCTAGAATATTATTCCTACCCTGGTAACTCTAGCATCTAGCTGGCAATTGGCGCAACCTGTGGATTCTTTCCAGCCTACACTACCTGCAGTGTTTGTTGACAGACAGCCAATCACACAAGATAGGGCAGTCAAGAGATGAAAAGACGGGCGAAAAAACAGCCACTGTGTGTCCCTGCCCCTGAATTCTCAAAACTCCACTTGACTGCACTGTGGAAGCACCAGTGAGTGGCTGGGTGGCAACAATTGTTGCCTGTCTGAACATGTCTTTCTGCAATATTTTTCCATCTGGAGATGACTGACAACACTCACCACCCACTCTGCACTGTTTCAGCACATAATGATGTGACTGATGTGTGTGGATGAGCAGAGGATGTTGTGTGGTGTCATGTTGTCAATCATGCACAGATGAGCTAAACCAAGAATGGTTTTGGCGGTTCTTTGCCTCTTAGGTTCATCTGATATTCTGATTAAACACATTAATAATCTGCTTCAACCGCTTCAATGTACACATTTCAAATTACCAAACTGAGGCTTAATAAAAAGGAGAGCATAGATTGTGCAGGTGTATCACGGGAGTACAACCTGTCAAATAAGATCAAATAAATGAAGGTAATTGTGTATGAGAATTGTAATTCTGCTGCGCTTGTTGAGCCAGTATGCTATGAAGCTGCATGGTTACTGCTGTAACATAATGGAAAACCATGCAAAATGGAGCTAGAGCTACAATCAGTTTCAATGTTCCCTGTAGTTACACCAGCAACTAGATGATGAGCAGTGACAAGAATGGTTTCTAACACTGCACTTCATTCTGATTTGCAACTCATATATATTCAGGTGTGTTGGATACATTTTACAACAAACCTCCCTGAGTTATCTGTAATCAGTAGTCTGTTTCACTGATTCCATTTAACAACCCTTGTAGCATATCTATGATCTCAACAAGAGAGAATGACGGCTTTTTTAAAGTATTTAAATGGACACATTAACTGTGCCATGGTAAAGATTTATTTCTGAAGTCACCTAATGTTTGACAGTCGGGATGGCTGGAATGAGGTGGAACAAAATGAGAGGAACCCAGGAGAGGACATAGACTGGAGGAGTGATTTGAGCACTGAGCCTTAAGGAAGAGGGTTGGGTGGGGGGCGGGGTGACAGAAGACTTTATGAAGGCAACAGACAGACAGAGCGAATGATGCACAGAAATGAAGAGAGAGAATGGAAACTGAAAAAGAGGAGGTGGAAGGAGAACCCATCTGCTGTCAGATGGCGTGTCATTTCTAACCAGCCAACCAGTACCATTGGTGGCATACGGAGAAGTGTTACATTTTAGCATCCATCAGGTGTCCCTAACCAACACTCAGCACACATATACACAAACAATAACAATTTAAAAGCATTCATTTAATTAATTTTGCATTATGTCTGATATTCCTGATGTAAGTATGCATTCATAAATATCTGCAGGAAAAAATTAAAAGATTTGTTTTACAATCGGCATAACATAAATAAATGTCCTGTGAGGGAATTAAAATTAATTACTACTACAAGAGCCCCTTACACACCTTCAATATCCACAAATTCAAACAGAATATTAACATCTAACATAAGTGGGCTATGGTCCTTTCTAATCCTTATAAATAGGAGTACTTTATGTTGCTTATGGTATCAAGTCTCTCGCTACTTATCTTATTTGCTTTGAAAGAATTGCTTGAATTGCTATGGCCAGTAGCTATGTGGACAGAGAGCCAGCCCAGATCATCTTGACTTAAGCCAAATAGACTCTTGGCTTATGGGTGGCCCAAAGGGGGCCATAGTTTCACTGATGCCCACACACACATGTTTCCTGTCTGTTAATGTGAAGCTCTAAATCAGCACACTGGAGCTGGCCAAAGACTAGTGGAAGTTGAAGTCTGTTGTAGTTCTATGTTACTCACAGCAAAAATAAATAAAAAGGCATGTCGAAGTGATGTCAGAGTAAGCATCTTTGTTTGAGAGAGACATGCAGGAGCGAGAGGTAGGGGTGGAAGTACCACCAATCATGCCTCAGATTTTAACGGGAGAATGCCAAAGAGGAATGCCAAAATCTGGTGACAGCTTTGACTCACTTCATTTGACCAGTTGAGACATGGTTAGCTCCCAAATAAGTAGAATAAGATGTGGTCTGGCTGCGTCACTGGTGGATTATCTTCTGGGATCATGGGAGCAAGAGAGAGATGGCGATAAAATTGGTCCCCTTTCTCATGTGGACATGAGGGAGATCTTCACAGCCCTGTCTCCCTGTGATGTTCATGTTTAGCTCATGTACAGCTGCCGTGTAGCAACAAGAGAGTTTAGCTGTCCTGCCATCTCTTTGGGTAAAACATTTTATGATCGGTAGTCAAAGCCACTGCAAGGGTGAAAAGAGCAGTGTTGAACTCATATTGCTTCCAGAGCCGGATGAAGAGAAGTGCCAAGGGTCCTTCACCTTTTTGCTTTTGGGACTTGTTAGGGTTAGAGTAAGGGTGAGGCAAGTCGAAACAAGTCTCACAGGTGGAGTTGGGGCTGTGAAATTGGGACTGTCAGCAAGTTTGGAAAACCACAATTAACTCCATGGCAGCCATTAATTAAGAGGAGGCTTATTTTCTTAACAAACAAAACAACATTCAAACAAGGGAAACAATTTCATGATAACAATGAATCCAGCAGATTTAGTCCATTGAATGATACACAGGGAAAAAAACAAGCACTAAAAAATAATATATAATATGTTATTTTTACTTGTACATTATATTTTTGTCTTTGAAAATGCTGACTCAGAGATAACATTTAAAGTATTTATATAAAGTCATAGTCAAGTCAGACCGTTGATTCAGCTGTATTGCCTAACTTCTGTTAAAACATGACTTTACCCAGGTTCAGGTTCTTCGGATTCATGGGTTCAGTTAAAGGAAGTTCAATATGAAGGTAAGTACTGGCCATCTGTGAGGATGTAGAGGAGCATGGTGTCCTCTAAAGTGTTCTAAGCTTCAGCTGGAAGACAAAGGGAGGAGGGTAACAGGTGATGTGAGAGAGCAGAACCTTGGTGCTCTGCCCAACTGGCCAACACAGCTTGAGTGCTGGCTTGTGGAGGCCATAGACCTTCTTCATGTGACCTTTAACCAGGTGGCCTCTGAAATGAATGTCTCTGGGGGATCTGAAACAACTACAAATACAACATAAACAATAACACACTAATACCAAAGACCACTTTGTTGTCTTTACAGAAAAAGGGATGATATGCAGATGGAGGTCAGAATATGGCAGAAATGCAATGCAATATGCCTAAGTATGTTTTTAGTGTGTTTATATTTACCTGGATAATAAGAATTGCTGTGTTTTTGTTTGAATGAGCTATTTTATCTAAAAACTCTGCAGATTCTCCATGTTTACACAATATCCCAGAACAGTTTGTTTCACAGATGAAAAGAGGGGATTGCAATCTGCCATTACACCACTAGATGCATCTAAATCTTCCACACTGGTCCTATAAAAATAGTAGTTGGGAACTGCATTCTGGTTCCTAAATTTTCACTTATTTGAGCTCATTCAATAAGCGGTTCCATGTACTATAATATTCTACACCATATTACTGCTGACCTATTACACACAACAGCCCTGCTGATGCTAGTTAATTATATGGTAATTAAACCTTATGTATGTTAATGACGTGCTTCGGGGAACAACAATAAGGCAGCAAAAATATGACTAAAGTGTTCATTTTTTTACAAACAGAAAAAATAATATTATGGTGTACAGATGGTCAATCTGCTTTTTTAAAATAATGACTATTCTAATACAGTAAGTTACAACATAATTATCACTTTATGCAGATGTCGCAATTGTATAAAAATAAAATGTAAAAAAAATATAGGCTAAATTAATTTTCAGCTTATGCTGATTAGATGATATATAATCACGATTTAGTACGATGATACTAACTATACATTTCAATGTAAGAATTATGACAATTTGTCACTCAATAACAAGAGGCCATCGTCAAAAGAGGATTTTCAGTGTATGTCCTTCTTGTCTTGGTAAATTGATACAATTTATCATTTCTCTGCTCCGTATGATTGAGCTGTTTAGGCTGTAGTATGCAGAAGATGACACACAGCATTGTTACGATATGACATGTACCAAACCACCAAAAATGATATAAAAGAATGGACGAACAACATGTGGCCGCGGGTGATAATAACACACACTATACTGAGACACTATAAAAGGATGACAAGAAAAACAAGCAATTCGCCTTCACTAAAGATGACCTATCTTCACATAACAGATTGTATTTTTAAATAAAAGAATAAAATGGAGTGAAAAAAGAGACGTGAAGAGAAAAGCATGGGGACACAGTGATAATAGGCTGCATTAGCCACATCTGTTGGGAATAGGCCTGTAGAGAGGCTACTTGCTCAGTGAAGTGTAATCTTCAGTGGCCTGGCCCCTGTGACAGCCAGCATAGTGAGTGGTTTGGGTGGGGCCAGTGGGGCCTTACACAAAGCAATGAGTTTCACTATGGCAGGTAGGGGATACAAATAACACACATACAGCATAAACACAGAGGGAGGGCATCAGACCGTGTAGGAGCCCAGCATGAAAGGTAGATCAACGGTGATATAGAGAGAAAACTAGATGTTGGAAAGGGGACTGTGGGGAAATTGGCTGGAGGGCGTGAAGGGATGAGAAAGAGAAGATAGAAACTAGGCAGTGATAGTAAATAAAACAGAGCTGTAGATGTGGAAATGCAATGGTAAGAAAAGAGTGGACGGAATGATAAAGAGGATAACTATAGTATAAAGAGGGAGAGCTGAGAGGATAAAGCAAAAGATACGAGGTCAAAGAGGGGATGTAAAAGAAATAGATAACAGTAGAGAGATGCGGGAGAATGATCATGTGCTCTCAAGGGAAATTATTTGTATTAACTTATAGAGAAGAAACAAACAAAACACTTGTAAATGGGCAAATCAGAGAAGTACAGATCTACATGGTTTGTATTAAATTGATATCTTATATATATATATATAAATATTTGCAATCCAACATAATCACGCCTCAAAAATATAACACGAATTGAGGCAGCACACAAAGAAGTAAAAGTAGTTGTGTGAACAAAGAGTGAATGTTTTACGTTTTCTAGCCAAGCATTGTATTTTCTTGCAAGGGTTCAGCAGTAGTGGCCCTCAGAAGAAAATTGTAGCCTCCTTATATGTGTACACATACACATACACACACACATACATACACATGCACACACTGACACAAACCATAAGCACTAATGCACTCGGTATGCAATCAAATCATATGACACATATGCATGACCAGCTGAACTAACCGTTCACCCATGCCACCATGCATCTATTTTTTAGTTGATGATATCCACTTGACCACTTGACTTGGCCATTGTGTCATTTGTCCTTCAGGTTGTGATTGGGCTGTTTACGAGTTGCAGGTACGGACTTCATTCCCTCTTTTCACCTCCTTCCAATCTTTACGGGCCTGTAGCTATCTGACCTTTAAGAAAGTGTCTGCTGAAACGAAACAGGGAGGAATAAACGGAGGCTCAGGAGATGTACGTACCCCCTAGGGA
Source organism: Larimichthys crocea (assembly GCF_000972845.2). Taxonomy (NCBI): domain Eukaryota; kingdom Metazoa; phylum Chordata; class Actinopteri; family Sciaenidae; genus Larimichthys; species Larimichthys crocea. The sequence continues at coordinate 26,824,474 of NC_040018.1, read as the reverse complement.
GATGGACGGACTCATAGACATGGGAAGTAGTGGCACTTGAAAGCAAATGGGAATCGGGATGGAAATAGAGGCACATCAGCAACGGTTTCCTGCAGGGTAGAGAGAAGTTGTTTGGTGTGCACCACTGAGGTGGAAACGCGTTGGATGGCCTGGCATGGTGGGTGGGCAATAGCTTTTTTTAAAGGAAAAAATTAGAAGCGTTTTATAGCTATCGAGATTTGCTTTAATTCTTTGACAGCTTCTGTTAGAAGCTATGAAATAATGTAAAGCAATTACCTTTGAAAAAGAGGAACGAACTGTAACAGGGACTGTGTTCAACGTTCCTACACTTCCAGCAGAAAGAATACTTGGCATCTTGAATGTTTTAAGTTCTTGAATATCTTTTAGTGCTCCTGCATGTGCTATCTGCCATTAATAAATGCATCAATCAGTTGTGTCACTGGATGTTTTCGTGTTTTCAGAAACTCCATCTTCATGTCTGCTGCTGCTAAAAGTCCAACATCTGCACAATAAATATAACTCTAAAATGTGACTTTTCATTTAGGGAATCCACTGTAATAGCCAGAGATAACAGACAAATAAGAAGGGCAGGTACATTTACTGCATCACATCAACTCGCTGACATAGTGCACAAGAGCATTTTCATTCAGAAATTAGATAACATTTTCTACCAGGTTTGTACAATTGCACAATAGCAATTCTCAGCCTTTACTGGCATTTACTATGCAGCGCTCGTAGACATCTGATTAACATTGTTTGGCCCCCCACACAAACAATATTACAGACACATTTGCATACACAAATACAGGTCATGTGAAAAAGAAATCATCCTTTACAGTGAAGGCTGAGCACAAACAGAGCCAATGGTACTTGGTAATAGGTGACAGCTGAAAAAGCGCTGTAAATACACACATGGACAGATATCCAGCAGAGAGGTGTATACATCGTCAGCAGCAAGTGACACAAACAGTACATTCTCTGTTTTTCACAATGTCTCATGTAGTAGACTATATATATATATATAATATATATATATATATATATCTGTCTATATATGTCTGTCACTGTGGCCCACACTTTTACAGGTACATAATGACAAAGATCATGACAATGGAGTTTGAGTAAAAGAGACTTTCTTTCCCTTGTTGAGGAAATAGGAATTTCTTGTTATTAAATTCTAATTTCAGCGTGCTCTGTTTCCATCAGCAACATTACCCTTCATCTCCAAAGGGGTTATCGATTCGGGCGCTAATCTACAAATAAATATATTGTCTGAGTTTATTTTTTCCATGCTGTCAGCAATGTTAAAAAGGACACAGCTCATCTGGCTGATGGATGGGAGCAAATGTAGCCCAGGGCCTAAGGGTGGACTGCAAGAGAAATGTACCTTATAACACACACACACAAACATACACACATAAACATCCCCTCCAGATGGGTCCCCCCTTGTGAGCAGTGTGTAGGATCCAATTATGTGTGTGTGGGTGTGTCTGTATGTGTGTGTGTGTTTGTGTACGTGTGTGTGGGTTGGGGTTAGAACAATGTGAATCTTGTCATTGCTGCTTTTTACAGCTTTTTTCTGATCACTTTGGCCTTTTTCAGTATGAATGTAAAGTTGCGTGCACGAAATAAAGGACAAAACCCTTGAACCGATGTTGAGGAATGTATCGTCCATATACTTATTCACTTACAATTCAGTTATCAGCTAACAAATAACTTCCCACACATGTAAGGCTGTGTGTGGCAAAACAGCAGTGAAGGCAAATGTATGTGAAATAGTGAAGTGTATGAGTGTAGGTTAAGTCTGTGGGTTATTGTTGCCGTAAAAGAGTCTAATGTACAGTACAGAACAGTCTTACAATAGGATATTACAGTTAGCTTATATAATCAATACAACTATTTATGAATTGATTTTGCATTTTGATGTTTGGGGATCTTTTATTCCACCTTATTTTTGTATCACTTTTAATTGTCTGATTTTATTTGCTGCATTGCAGCCATGAAATGTTTAAATGTAAAGTTGTGACTTGGTTCTTAAAAGTTCTGTGCAAATAAAAATGTTTTGTTGCTCTTATAATTATCATAATTTTTATTATCGTATTACGTGCAAACACAAGCTTTATAGTGAGATGGATGAAGAAGAGAGAATTGGAGGTGGTCTGTGCTGTAAATGATTGCCATAAAGCACAGTCACTGTCACCTGCTTTCTCTGCAGAGCTTTTAGTGTCGGACACCACTGCATTTCAGTTGCCATAGTGCTAGCGGCAGGTTTGCAGGGTTTTGATGTAAACCACTTCAGCTTCTATAGTGAAAGCTTGTAGTACTAAGGACAGCAATACCAACTGATGGATGGAAGCAAATGTGGCCTTGGGTCCAAGGGTGGACTGCAGTCTAAATAGACTCTTAGTTTTGTCTTTCAGACCAGTGTTGAAATGAATATGAGATCTTGGTCCACAAATGAATAAAGACATAAGAGTAATTAGTCAAAATGAATAATAGAATAATCCTAACTCATAATTGTCTGATATAGCATCTTTATTAAATGATAAAGAACATTTGTTGTACCATGGTGAGCCCTTTCACAGCTGCCTCTTCTATCCAACAGACAGCCACACCGCACAGAGAGGTCAGAGCTGAGCAGAAGTCCCTGTGGGAGCTCTCTTGCCCTTCAACCTTTAGGTGCTCATCCCGATGCTCATTCCCTAGAGGTGTCAGAAGAAGACAAACCAAGTGGCGGCGTATGCAAAGGCGAGGAAGCAAAGTGTGCGAAGGGAGGGACAAGGAACTTGAGAAGGTGAAAGAGGACAGAAAGTGCTTTGAATGAGAGTGGCAAAGGACAGAGTCAGGGAGAAGAAAAGGGAGAGTGAGGACGGAGGAGAGTGGAGAGTGTGGCTAGAATCAGGATGGGGTTAACAGACAGGAGAGAAGGAGGGAGGAGGAGAAGTGCTTGAAGAAGGAATACAATGAAGATGAGGCTGCATTAGGAGCACGTCTCAGGCCAATTACTCTGCTGCTACCCCTCTCCTCTATCTCTCCTCTGCTTTCCCTCTCTCTCTCTCTCTCTGTGTCCTCTCCTCTCACTTTCCTCTTCTCCCCCTCTCTCTCACTTTCTCTATCGCTGCTCTAACTATCCATGTGCTGTCAGCAGCAACAGATCCCTAAATGATACCGGTCTGCACTGGCAGGTTTTATCTTCCCGTGCTACAATAGGAAAGAAGGATCTGAGAAAAGATAAGATACGGCCAACCAACAGTGACAACAGCAAACACATAATGGTAAGGCACCTGTTTGACACAGTGCTTCGCTGCCATCTAGTGGTGGGAAACACAACAGGAGCTCCATCAAAGAATGCTGATCATTAGTTACAGACAGTTGCATTACAGCAGTGTGATCAAAAAGCACACCTGAGAAGGTGTTTTCACAGATGAGTGCAATCAAAGACTTAAGGTCCTGAAATATGTTGTGCACCTGTGCACTGCAGGAGTTGTAGTACATTTGTGTGTGTTGTAAGGCTTTGTGTGTTTTGTTCATAGATTGTGCAAATACCTCCTGTTCAGGCTAACTGACTGCTTAGTGAAGCAGATTATGATTTCTTAAGCAGCTTGGTGCCATCTTGATACATACAGCACCAGAGTTTCTCAAAGTTTCTCAAACACGTGTGCACAGGAGCATTTTCTAAAACTGACAACAACACTCGATCACATCTAAGCAGAGGATCAAACAACCAGTGAACCCACAGTAAGGGCATAACTTACCAAACTAGTAAAAGCATATCTGATGTGAGCCAGCAATGTAAACGGATTATGATGCACTGATGTACTAGAAAGTTATTGTTACATTGTTTTTTTTTGTCTTAGAGTTAAATGTGACATTTTCTTGTGACATAAATTACAGGGCATATCTTCCGGCCATCAAATTGGCAACACACGCACATATATTCTGGGGGCATTCTGGGACATGAAGATATTTTTTTACAGGTATGGCTCAGATTGTTGACAGAAGGCTGTGTGAATTACTCACCAGTCGTGATACTGATGCAGGAACTTGGGCCGGAAGATCTCCCAACAAGCTGGTGAATTGTCAAACAAAAATGAACACCTACACACAGGCTTTGCTAACTAAAACATGATAAGCTGACACAACACAACAGCAGTATACTTCTATGTGCTTTACTTACTGTCCCATTAGAGCTCTCTTGGGAAGTATTTTGTATGTTGCAGTAGTTTACTGCACAGTCACACCCATACAGCTTATCAAAATGAAACAGGGGATAGGTAGCACATGGTAATGATCTTGCAAGTACATGATGGACAAACTGTTTTGGGATATATACAGATCTGACAAGACATTCAAGCATTGAAAATAATAAAAGATGGAGATAATCTGAGCTAATTAATGACATTGTTGCTGTGGGGTAACTAGTGCCATCTAATGTAAAATCATTTAAAACGATTCCTTTAATTGGATGCCAACTGCATAGCAACAACAAAATCATGCCATGGATACTGTGTCAGGTTGAAGTTTGTAAAAGAACTTCAGCATATGTGGAATTAAGTTGGTAAATACTGTGTACACAGCTTTTACTTGTTAACCTTTAATTATTAAATGTTTTGATAAATCCTAAACATGGGGCTAATCCCGAGGGATGTTTTGGTCAGTGAATCTATCCAGTGTGTGTGTGTGTGTGCGTCGAGGTGGGGTTAGTAAAGGTGCAAAGAGCTGGAAACAGATAAAAATAAAATCACAGGACCACTGCAGAAATAATGGGACATCTGGTCCAGACATCTGGAGCCAGAGGACTTTTAGGAGCTTCCCAGCATCGCCTCACCTTGCGGGTAAATTAGCAAAGTGAGAAAATATGGCAGGGGTAAACGATGCTGACAATCACACAGAGGGAGGACAGTTGAGACAGGCTACAGGGGAATTCATCATTTGGAGGTCTTTTCTTTTTTTTCCTTTTTTTTTTTGTTACAAAGGCTGGACAATGTGGGAGTTGAAACGTGTGTGTTAAGGTGTGTTTGTGAATTAGAAGAGAGAGAGAGAGAGAGAGAGAGAGAGAGAGAGAGAGAGAGAGAGAGAGAGAGATGTTGAAGCAGATGGAGGTGGCAACTATCTCATTACTCTTTGGCAAGAATTGATGAATTTTCCACATTGACCTAATAAATGAAAATATGTTTCTAAATGAAGATTGCAATGCAGCAAAGATTTTCTTCATGAATATGGATTACTGTATTGAAATCATTAATCATGTTGATCAATCCATCCTGTTAATGCATGATGACCACAGAGGTTTAAAACATTGCGGAAACATATAGGTCAAGAAAATTCATCCTCACAATCCCCTGAGACAGACAGCATTTGCCTGAGACAGGTAGACTGTGCAAACAGATGATTGACAGTTCTCTTTTTCACTCAGGCACCAATATAAATCTTTCCTAGACCTGAATAGACTGGCATAATGCACCATTCACTGAGCTGTCATTGGCTTTTACCAATGATTTTTTTTTTTCTTTAAAACATGAAGGGGAAAAAAAACATGGCAGCTATTCCTGAAATGTCAAATTTGTCATAGATCAGCTTGTGAAATTAGGTCCAGAGTAAATTTGTGAAATGGGCCATGCAGTTGCTGGATTGTGATTCATTTCATAGCTTTCGCACAAAGTTGTTCATGAGGTTGTGGAGTTTAGAGAGTCACGTCAGAGAGAGAGAGAGATGGTGTCAGATGTGATATTGATGACAGGCGAGTGTGTTTGTCTCTTGTTTCCCCTTGGCTTAATGTAAGGTCACAGTGGAAAGGTGGGACAACAAATGCCACCAAGTCACTCTGACAGCTTGACCCATGGGAGAGAAAATACCCTTTTAATCAGTTGCCCCTCCTCCCAAGTGCCCCATTTCTTCCCAACCCCCTTTCCACTTCCTTTCTGCCTTCTTTCTTCTCGTCATGTCCAATTCATCTTTTCTTAACCTTTGCTTTTCTCTCTATCGTCTCCAGTACCACCAACTGTTTTGCCCTCTTTGTTCTCTTTCACCTTTTTCACACATATACATACACACACACACACACATAAAGATACAGAAACAGACACACAGCGCTCTCTTCCCTGACAGTTTCCTTGGGCTCTCGATCTAATGTCACAAATAGGTAATAAAGATGCCATCAAAAGGGGACCAGAGGATCCACATTCTGCCTTCGTTCTATCCCACTCGTAACTCTCCAGAGGGCTGAAGGACATTGATCACCTGGAGAGCCTGCCGGCATAGAATTATGTTGTTTAGTGCAGGCTGATCCCACGCTGATCCAAATGCATAACACCAATGTCTTCAGAGAAAGAAAAGGAAGCGTACCATGAAAATACGGCTGCATACATACCACGGCACAAATGTAAGCCACTAAGTGCAGACCATTAAGTCATCTAAAATATAAAGGAAAATGTATCTTAGAGGGCCCTACTCAGCATGCAAACCACAGAGGAGAGGAAAGAAAAGATGCAGGGAGAGGAAGCAAATACTGTATTTATTGCACTATGTGCCTCTTTCGACCCCTCCTCTGCCCATAATGTCTAGTCAGATATGACCTTGAGTGAGTCCATTGTCTTCCAGGATCTTCACTCACACTGTCACATCAGAGCACTTCAGCGTTCCCAATAAAAACAACACAACAACGGCATCCCAATGATGTATTGCTGCACATTACTTGCATTAGCAAACAGCTGGGGCAGGTTTGTCATTTCCAATTATTGGAGCTGTACAATATAATGGCTTCAAATGTCATCGTAGTGAATTCTTTAGGATTCAACCTGTATTGGAGTCTGGTTTCACTGGAAATGATATTATGCATGCAACATAGGGGTGTCAAACAACACTTATGGTTTGTAAAGCAGAGTTTTTTTGTAAACAAAAGGCAACAAAAGAAACAAAGCTGCTGATCCTGGCTGCAGTTTGTGTGTGTGTGTGTGTGTGTGTGTGTGTGTGTGTGTGTGTGTATAAGAGAGAAAGAGAGAGAGAGAGAGAGAGAGAGAGAGAGAGAGAGAGAGAGAGAGAGAGGCCGGAGCTTGACCAAGGTTTTTAAAGGTCAGTCAGCAGGTGCCAGAAATCAGAGGGATGATCATTTAAAGCACATTTAACAAAAAGCAGCACATATTCTGATTCTGTGTTTAGCAGGTGCACATCTAGTATTATACATTGGATACAAATGTGCGAGGAGGTGGTGTGATGACCTTTTGTACAGGGATGTGCTGGGTTCAGTATGTTGGTTTTTTTTTTTTTTTTATACTGTCAGATTTAGTGCTGCACCTTCAGGAATTATCTCACCTCTGTGAGTATCACGGCACATGGAGGGGCGAGGCTGCACTCCAGAGGCACACACTCAGTTTTCGTCTGTGCCCTTTTGGTATTTTGGTGACTCACTCAGTCAGTGAGTCACTTGACTGCACCTGTGTGTGAAGAGAGGCTCAATAGGGGTGTGAAACAATTCAAATTGTAATCACTGTTCATCATACTTGGACAGTCATTTTCTATGTAATGCTGTAATGGATGCTTGTGTCAAAATGTCCTTTTGAGCATGAGGAAATTTGACAGGAGCTTCATTCCCCTGCAAATCATCGCACAGCACAGAACTGTTAACCAGGATCTTATTCTTATTCTGAACCCCTAGCTTGTTCTTTTACACTCACAAGAAGAGACCTTGAGGTCATGTGAAAACCACGTGTGCGTTGTTACATTAACAGAAGTGCCAACATGCGAAACTGCCACGGTAAGATGTTAAACCACTGAGTTAAATATCTGACGTGTTCGAGAAATGCCTGGGGACAGATTTTATACATGTTGCCCCTAATTTGAACTTCGTGCCTCCAGTTGCTGAGCGATGGTGGCGAATAGCAACCTCAGTTCCGAGCTTTGAAACATCAGTTCAGAAACCCATGAAGGAGGGCAGTGGAGGGTAAATGCACATAAATGCCACTTACCCACCTTTTAAATTTTCAGATAGCATTTATGCAGATCCCCCAGGACATTTATGGGTAAATACAATCTTTCACACTTTATCTCTTGGGATCTTTTATTTTGTCACACAGAGCATCTATTAACCTACCTTCCTCTTGTGCTGTAGGCGGTGGTCAAAAGCAATAAATCCATCTCTTCACTCGAGCTAGCAAAAGCAGACTAGTGCAGGGTTCTGTGTGGCAGACAAGGCAGACTTTGTCAGATAGGTTGGACATAAAAATGTCTTATACTTATCCGCATACAAGCATCCACAGATATGATAACAGGGTTGCAAGGAATGCAAGGTAAACTGAATGAAAGAATGCTCGCAGGTTTATATGAAGATATTCATCTAATAAAGGTAAAATAGTCCACCTACTCTTTGATGCATATGTAAATTTGCCAAGAGCAATGTTTGTAGAGCTCAGTGTGTTATTGTTGTGCATATTTTATATTTTTTGTTCTTGGCTGTTTGCCTTTGAGTTGTTGTCTGCATCGAAACACATGTGTTTTTTTTTACAGTTCAATTGGTCTTATTAGTCACCTCTGTGTGAGTTTATTCACCATGTGAATGTATTTAACCACCAGACTATGTTCAGTGCTGATGAACTCAAAAGACCGGAGACCGAACATCAGACTGAATGAGGAATCTGCAGGAATCTTCACTTTAATTAGTCTGTAGGGACAAAACTTTCCTAAAAGCTGAAGAAATCCAAACCATGCATACTGTACAGTGACCGCACACATGTTCACACTGGCAAAACGACAACATGAACTGCAGGGAAAAAGGCAGCATGGAGACTGAAATAAGTCATGTTTCATGTTAATTTCAATGATTCTGATTCAACTCGATGTCTAAACATTTTTTATATAGCTGAGAAATCCTTGATCTCATCTGGTTAAAAATCCGGAGCCTTCTTTATCATCGGGTTTTGTGCATAAAACATACTCATCACTGTGTGCCCTGAAATTAATGTTGAAAGAAATGTTATATAAATGTTGTATGTTAAAAGAAGTGCAGCAATGACAAACTAAACCCCTGACCATGTTATGGTTATCCAGTTTATTTTGCGTTTGAAGGAGATGTGGTCTCACCATCAGGGTTTCTGCCTTTCAGGGACATCTCCTCGATTCCATCATCAACAATATGAAAGACACACAGAAGTGGTTCTACATCTAGACTCTCTTTTCACCACTGCAATTTGTCATATTTTGAAGGTCTAACATTTACCTTAACCTCTGACATGGTCTCTTTTTTGTGACAAGCCAAATGGGCTGAATAAATCCTTTAGTTGAGCCTCATTTGACACTACTTCAGCCTGATTCTTTATCTCTCTCAGTTGCGTACATTTTTCCCACAGGCACTACAAGTGCAACATTAAGGACGCTGTGAATTTAAATACATACATACACACAGCATGTTTTGTATTTAAAAATAAAAAAAAAACTTGACATTCTAGTCTGAACATGCAGACAATGTCATTAAACTTCACACCACACCACATTTATTATAACATTAATTTATACACTTATATTAATCAAATCAATCATCAGTGACAAAATGGTTTTCTTCACAGACGTCCATCACTGCTGTGCATGTCAGAATCAAAGCTAATGTCCCCCTTTCTCAATACACTGTCTGGTCTGAATGTCATATTAAGTGCCACGAGGCTCCATATGATGCATATGCACATATTACCCATATAAATGGTATTCCATTGAGAACAGGACACTCTTTATGGCAATGATTATAATTGAGCACTTTCCCAGTAGTTGTCTCCTGTTAAGTTGAAATGAAAATTTCCCCATTGTCTGAGAAAATAGTTCCTCTGACGTAGATTGAGGACTGTGACCTCAGACCTTTTCTGCTTCTTTTGATTTGTAATCTCTCCAATTACATGAGGCAGATTTTACTTTACCAGACGATACAAAACCTTACACAAACCTTTTTACAATAATTTACAATGGACGGGTAACATACAAATCTATCCATACATTGTCTTTTTGACTGTGAAATGCTCCCTTTCCACTTTGTACAAATCATAACAGATTGAGACTTCAGCCACTGGAGCAGAAAACATTGAATTGAATCATTTTAAGACAGCATATTTTAGCCTTCCTGTTTCCTTTTGCTGTTCCCAATTCCCCTCTTATCTTTCACAGACCTCCTGTGGAAAATAATCCTGCTGCATGATCATGGGGGAAATTAATATAATCACTGCCACACAAATTAATATTTGATATGAAAATACTCACTGAGGCTTATTCACCCAAATCTGTAGTGTGTGTCTGTGTGTTTTTTTTCTTGTTCATAATTATGCACCTGCTTCTATTTTTTTTTATTTTTATCTAAAAAGTCATTATTAGGCCATTTTTTCATATTCAGGAATAGCTATACTGTAATGTACTTTAATGAATGTTGCAGTTTAATGTGTTTGATTTTACACCTACAACTACATGGGAGGTGTTCTGTCTAACAAAAACGCAGCAGGAAAAACAGCAGTGAATGTGAAGTGTTGCTTGTGAGTAAATTTAGAGCAAAAATTGATTTTCCCTAAAAAACTTTTGAGTTATGGAAGTATAAGAAGTTGCTTTATGATTATTTGCCATTTTCCAGCACTTCGTCCACTCCTGGAAACTCCATTTTATACCTTAATTGATGTACTCAAAAACCTCAAATTGAGGCTCTGAAATAGTCACACTGTTAGCAGGCAGAAACAAGAACCTGTGCTGGGCCAATCGATAGAAACTTCATTACTGGGAAGCCTGGCTAGTAATCTCCTTGGCTGCAGCTGTGAGGGGCATACATTCTACCACAGCACCTGTTCTCAATGATATATCCAGCTTGCACCTGCAGAGGCATAAAAGGCACACTCACACCACAGTGAGGTCTAACACTATCCTACCATCTCTTTCTCTGCCTGTCTGTCTGTCTATCAAATACAAGCTCACAAGGGTGTCATGTTATTTTATACCCCCTCCCTATTTCTGCCTCACCTTTCCAGATGAGCTTTCTCACATTTGCGCCAGGATGCATCTTTAGAAGCAGACAAAAGGAGAAAGGGAGAAAACTGATGGGAGGAGAAAAAAAGTGGAGAGAGGTGCAGCAGGCAATGTGTGAGGAGGGTGAAAAAAAAAAAAAAGGTAGATCCGTTGAGTATTTTTTCAGTTAATAGAAATAGACCTTGTAATATAATATTATGTTAGGACAGCTCCATTTTATACAGAAATTGGTTCCATGATGGCAAGCCACCAAGACGTTTTAAGCATTTTTACCTTGTACCTTTTCCTCTTTGAGAAAATTGGGTCTCCACTGGAAAAATGACAAATCATCTACTTATCTATAATATGAGTACCATTACAAGTTTTCAGCCTTGGACTCAACTCTCAAATTTGTCCTGTCATAGAACAAAAGCCAATAAAAACAAAACTGTAGATTCTGTTCCAAATTGCATTTTGGACCCTACAGTGATACTGCACTATACTGCAATCTATATGTGTGACTTAAACATTTTTTATGTCAGTTCAGCCAGTAGATGGCAGTGATACAGTAAGAACACCCACAGCTGACTTGACAAATCAAAGTAAAGGAGTGCAGCCTTCATACAAACAAAAGTTCTTTATATCTCTATGGAGATATACAACTCCTATTTTGCAAAAGGCAGCACAAATAAAAAAATCCTTTCTCTCCCCCTGCTCGGTGTTGGCTACTTGATACTGAGGGATGCAGCTGCAGTGTGGCTGACGCACACTAGAGTGCACAAGGCTGGAAAATGTTGCTCCGGGAGAGAAATAAAGACAGAGGATAGGTTATTTATTGTCTTATATCCTCTCATATGAGCCCATCTCAGTGTTAAAAGTCAGTCCTGGGACATTGTTGAAAGAGAATATCTGTATGCAAATAGCGCATCCAATTATGCATCCAGGTATCGCAAAGTAAAGCAGAGCCATGAGGACTATCTCCCTTGGCCCACTCTCAACTCTGACTGACATAATATATGAGGACTAAATGAGATTTTTCTGCCCCGTTGAAGAGACTTACCAAAGAGTGAGGTGTGTGGCACTCCATTAAACTGAAATCTGTGTTCAATTTGTAGCAATTATTGTTTTGTGATAAACACAGGAAATGCGGGTTTGATTAATTAGATGTGATAAAACAAATAGTTCTGACTGTAGTGTATTGATTTGCCAAGAGGCAATTCTACTGACATTTTATTATAACACAGCTGTGATGCATATGGAACTGCATAATACTATAGAAGCAGCAATTCCAGCTGGCTCAATAACTAACTAAATTTACTGGCTTCTGTTTTGGGCATTTTCAAAATTACAGTCTAAGGAGAGTACTTTTTTTTTTTTTCAACCAATTGGTTTATTTGTATTTTGAATGTCATAAACAATATATCACACATCTGTCTTTTGAAATGTAGGGAATAGTTCAGGTCCCCAGTATTCTAAAGCATTTACACTAATAGGCCCAAAGGGACATTAACAGTTCAAAATAATGTGAGAGATTTGTCAGACATGGTCCTAAAGTTAACTTCACTAATTAACATATATTTCATGTCATTATTATAAAGAGCCTGATTTGTTCAGATGTATGAAAGATGTTGCTTTTAGAAAGGTGACTCAGATTGTCAATGTTCAACATATGTTGTATGTATCGTCTATTTCTGCACACAGCAAATATCTATAAATAAACACAATTAAAAACTTGTTAAGCCTGACTGTGGTTAGACGCAGATGGTTTTTAATGATTTTACAGTAGACAGATTCCAAAACTATTGTATCTCCTGACACGATACGTTTGGGTGGTCATATCCATCTTACTTAACGGCCATGGAGCTGTAAAGTCATAGCTGTAAAGATAGCTTAACAGCGCTTTGATTAAAAGAAAAGGCCAAGGTTAACAGAACATCTGTTAGAAAATCTGGGGAGAGATTATCAAGCCTCATCTCACACATACTCAGCAGCAAATGATGTAATTAAGACCAGTGTAATACTGCCTCTTGGACTTATTTAACTTTTGTAGTATTTTTTTACACATATCCTACTGTTACAATATGAAAATTTAAAAAAACAAGGAAACACCAAAATTGTAGTTCATATAAAACCTGTGACAGGTTTTAGAGCTGTGCATTATAAGGGAGTTAGAACAAATGTTGCAGAGTACAAAACCTTTTTAAAAATAAACATCTTTTTTTTTTCCAAATTATAACTATTTTATAATATTCTTCTGTCATAAAGATAAAACAAATTGGTATAAAAAGGTCACAGGACAGATAAAGATAAAACAAATTGGTATAAAAAGGTCACAGGACAGATCTGAAACCAGAAAAAATACCAGGTATATTGTATGGACATATTTGCTGAATGTATTTGACAAACATTAAAGACATTTATGTTGTCATTGTTTTGTACTTTAACTGATTTTAGGTCAGTAAACATCATTTTACCAAATGTTTCCTGTCCCTCAGCCTGTTGCTCATGATATTGACATGAGCTGAGAGTTGATGGGAAACTAAAGGGGACAAACAGACACAGAGGTCAAAGTATCAGGTTGACAGACACGTAGCATCACTGGCCTTTATGTTACAGCTCCGTGTAATGCAACTACAGAGTAAATAATGTAAAATCAACAACAGCTTGGAACATACCACATGATTGAATTGAAATATTGGCTCAGACATGCTGTTGTAGATTTGCAAAATGAGATGATGTTTCCTCCTGTTAATTTTGACACTTTTAATAAATCAAAACAAATGCCATACTTGTGGCCTATAGCTAGAATATAAGCATTTTAAAATCCCTGTAAGATTCACAGATTTTCTGCACCCCCATTTCAAAATATGCAGTTTTTTTGACATGTTGTATTTGACTTGATTGGTTTAAGAGAGTATTTTTCATCAGTTGCGTTTCTTTCTTTCTTTCTTGGTAAGCTAAATATTTATATTTCTGTTGTGTCATCCAGTGTAACTGGTCTGGACTGACTCCTCACTGATGATGAACAGTTGAACACCTCGGGCTCCCTGCATCTCAAGGCAGCTCTCAAATTACACTTATTTCCCTGATCTGTTGCTTTCCCACGCTGCAAAGCTTCGCAGCCTACAGTTTGCATTTACAGAAATAGTTCTGAGTTCAGAGCGTGAACCAAAGAAAAACAAATTCTGGATACACGATTTGTGGATGATACCGTCTAGCTATGTCAGTCAAAGATGCTATATATTGTGCGTCATAAAACTCCTCAGGTTTTGGTCCATTGATATAATCTCATCAAGTAGCAAAGGAAATGTGTTTAAGCCTCAGTTTTCACTCTACCAGACTGATGTGGACAGCAAAGACCTAATACAGTATGAGGCATAATGAGTGTGTGTGACTGTCTCAATCTGCCCTTTTCCAGAGAACTTCAATCACTCAATTTCTCTGAGCAGTATGCTTTCAATCCCAGCTAACAGCTGGCCCAGCATTTAGAACACATGAGGATTAGGGGGTTGATTTAGTTAAAGGCTCAATCCAGAATCAGACCATAGCACCAGTTATGACTAATGTAGTCTATCTAAGTCAAAGTTCAGTTTTCTTAGTGAAAATAAGTTAAGGGGTTGTATAAATCATTATAGATCATCATTATATTATTATACTTGCTTTAATTCATTATGTACATGTAGTATGTAGTATTCCTAACTAATGCTGGATTAAAGAAATCCCTTGGCTCTGTATATTTGACATTTAGGTGTCATCACAAGCTCAGTCGGTAATCATATATGCTTTCACTCTGCCAAAGGAATGCAGTTGGTTGTGACAACGTGGGTGTGGGTGAATAGCGCAGGTGTGTGTCAGTGTTCTTTGATATCATAAAAAAAAAAATCTGCAGGCTCAAGCAGATTTCCCAATAGCCCTTGGCCCTCATTGGTTAGCATGGGAGGTTCATTTGCATGTGGTGGGAGTGTCCTGAGCCAGCACTGGGGATGAATGACTTGTTCAAGTCAGATGGCAATAAGGCATAGCACTCAGCAGACGTCTGCGCTGCTCAACACTCAAAATGCCTACGTTACTTAAGCGGTCACTCTTCCTGCTATGAGTGGAAAGTGCTGGACTAGGACATAAACATGTTCAACAGCAGACACACCAGCCTCAGAAAAAGAGGAGGAATATGGGTAAGTTTTATGATCTTTTACTACAAGTACTTTTTTTAAATACTGTTTTATGTTATTGAGACAGACATGTGACTAGGCCCCTCTACCTTGACACTGTATCCTCATGACTTCCTTATTACTTTAACTTGTGTAAATACATTTAGAAATCTTAACAAATCTAATTTAGTGAATTGCTTGGCTACAGTCATAAGGTAAGTGTAATGTAATGAATATGACGGTTAATATAGCTTAATATGACATATTCATACTGTTGAACTCATGTTCATACTGAAGAAAACTGTAATACATCTTGTTTTGCAAATTTGATTCCATCATGCCACTCTTTAATTAAACTCTACTATCTTTAATTATTTTGTATTACAGGGATTATTCATCCTCATGCTTTACACCAGCCCTCATTGCTGTTTTGCAAATTTCAGCCAAGCAAAAGAGCTCATCTATAAGATAAAGGAGGGATTACCCAAGGGGACCTTCATCGGGGCCATTGGAGTAGACTTAAATTTGGATTTCACTGTTGAGCCCCCCTTTTTATTCAATCTGCCACAAAAGAAGGTCAGTGAACAGTATGTGAACCTAAATAATACCAACGGGGAGCTTTACACATCTGCTACAGAGATTGACAGGGAGACCCTCTGTCCTGATAACGCAGAGGGACAGCAGTGTGTCCTCTCATTGGATGTCTTTGTTTTGCCTCAGCAGTACTTCCAGCTGATCAAAGTAAAGATTTTTATCGAGGATGTGAATGACAACAAACCAAAGTTTCCGGTGAATGAGATCTGTATCTCTGTCCCAGAAAACACACCCATCAATGCTCGCTATGCAGTGGAGCAGTCTGCAGTTGACCCTGACCTGGGTCTTTACGGAGTGCAGACCTACTGGCTTGTTAATGACTTTGGGGTTTTCACATTGGACGTGGAGGAAAATGATGGGGGTGAGCTGACACCCTTCCTCATTGTGACAGGGGCTTTGGACAGGGAGACCCAGGCTGAATACATTACAGACATCATTGCAGAGGATGGAGGGACCCCTCCTGAACTCGGTGCGGCTACCTTAAAAATTGTCATCACAGATGTAAACGATAACTGTCCCCAATTCACACAGTCACAAATTAATGTTACTCTGTATGGGAATACCACCAAAGGGGCACATTTGGCACGTCTGCATGCGCTTGATCCTGACCTTGGTGCTAATGCTCAGATCAGCTATGCTTACAGTGAACGTGTGCCAAGGGACACTAGGAGCTTGTTCCATTTGGACAAAATCAGAGGGGTGATCAAGCTAGCAGCAAAAATAGACACTGGCACAGCCACATTTTACAAACTCACTATTCTGGCCATTGGACCTGGTTGTATTCCTGCTGTTGCCACTGTTACTGTCAATATTATCAAAGTTGTTACAGGACCCCCTGCTGTTATACCTCGATACATTGCACCAGAAAAAGATGGCGTGGTGACAATAAAGGAGTCTGAGCCAGCGTTCTCTCCAATAGCTTTTTTTACTGTCAAAAACATTGATGTGAACCAAAGGGTGGACTGCCATTTGGAAGGGACTGGGCCCTTCAGGCTTGGCCCCTATAAGCTGTTAAAGAATGAATATCTGCTGGAGACTACAGAGGCCTTGGACTATGAAAAGACACAGGAGTATGAGCTAATTGTGGTTGCTAAGAATACTCAAGGCATTCTCATTAAGACCTTCCTTAAGGTGCAGGTATTGGATGAGAATGATAATGCACCAGTGTTTGATCAGGCTTTAGTGAAAATATCTGTGGAGGAGAACAACCCGCCAAATACCTTCCTGACCCAACTTCAAGCGACAGACCAGGACAGCGAAAGCCGAGGTGAAGTCATCTACCTCCTTGGAGGTGATGCCCCAGGGATCTTTCTTGTGGATCGTGTTACCGGTGTCCTGACTGTGGCCACATCTCTAGACCGCGAGGAGAAAGAGACATACCGGTTCATTGTGAGAGCAGTGGACCAGGGGACACCCAGGAGGGAGTCAATTGCAACTGTGGTGTTGACCGTGCTGGACCGCAATGACAACAGTCCACGTTTCATTAATAAGGATTTCACATTCTTTGTGCCAGAGAATTTTCCGGGTTACGGTGAGATCGGCATCCTCTCTGTGACAGATGCTGATGCTGGGGAAAATGGCTGGGTCGCCCTTTCCATCCTCAACGGCAGTGACATCTTTTTGATTGATACAGGCCGAGGGACTCTAAGGGCTAAGACTTCACTGGACCGTGAGCAACAAGGGACATACCAGCTATGGATTGAGGCCGTTGATGGCGGGGAGCCTGCACTTTCCTGCATTACTTTGGTGACCGTGCTTTTGTTGGATGTAAATGACAACCCACCCATTGTTCTCTTCCCTCAGTCCAATCAGTCTTACATGCTAGTACTACCCAATACACTACCTGGAACATCAATCACAGAGGTCTATGCTGTGGATAAGGATACAGGCATGAACGCTGTGATCGCCTATAGTATCATAAAGAGGAAAGGTGGCGAACCAGGGTCTTTTGATATTGACCCAGAAACAGGAAATATCACTTTAAAAAGGGAGCTCAGCAACCGTGGGCTCTACAGCCTTCTGGTGAAGGTTAGTGATCATGGTCAGCCTGAACCACTTTACTCAACAGTCATGGTTAACTTCTTTGTCAATGAAACAGTGAGCAATGAGAGCTACATCCAGAGTCTACTGACCAGAGAGGCTGACATTGAGGTAGAGGAAAGGCCCTGGTACGTTGGCCAGATGAGAGAGGGACCTGAGAGGTATGAGCTGTTCCCCTGTCAGCTTGTCCTCATTGTTCTTTCAGTGATATGCGTAGTGCTGTTCTCTCTGGTTGTTACACTGATATCTTACATATGTTGTAAGAGATTTAAAAAGCACAGAAAGAAAAGCTCAGAAGTGGAGATACCTTTAAAAAAGAACGATTCAAAATATGTTGTGAACAGAAAGCTCAGGCAAATCTCAAACATCTGATATTCAGTTGTCTACTCACCCAAAACTACTACGGTTTACATGAATGTTTACAAAACTCACTGTGAGAAGTGTAGTTCATATATGAAGTTGCTCTTTTTGCTTTTGTAAAATTATTGTTATTACTGCATTAGATTGCAATTTGACATATATGCCATGAGATTCTTTTCTTAAAAGGGGCACACAGAACCATTCTCTACTCTAATTTGTATATATCTATGAACCATGACAGTGATGTGAAGTCAAGCCAGATATGTAAGAAAACCAAAGTAAGTAAGTAATAAATAATTAGACTTGGCATTGAAGTAATAACAGCTTTATTACAAAGTCATTAGAGCAATTCATTAACGGTTACTCAGTCTAAGGTTCTATGTAAATATTGTACAAAATGTTTTAGAACTTTATGTAAAACTTTTGCATTGCATGAAAAGGACAAAAGACAGTTCAAGGCACAACAAATGTTTCTTTATTATTGTTTAATAAATTTGTAGACTACCCCGCACAGTTACAAATATCATGGAAATAAGATAACACTTTGACATTGGATACATCTGGAATTATAATCTATTTATTTATTTTTTTTAAATATATCTTTAGCTATATTCATAAAGTAACTATACATTTCAAAAAAGGATTGATACAGAAAATGTAACTCAAAATGTATTACTTATTTAAGGCATTACAATTCTGCTATATTTGAAGAGCACACTGTGTCAGTGCACAGTGAGCAGTCAAATTATATAATGGTGTTGTATATATATGCACTCCATGTATGTGACCTGTCAAAGAATTACGTATGATGAGCATGACAATCCATTTCTGAAACTCAATAGAAACAATAGATCAACCAAAAACAGAAACCTAACTCAATTGCCACTTATTAGTTTCTTTAAATTGCTTCTCACAGTGTTCTTAAGCTCAGTTGTAATGGGGTGTTGTGCATTCCATGATATATACAGTATATTATATATGAGTGATATACTATGAGATGAGGTTGAGAGCTCCAGAAAAAGTAAGTGGACCTTGAGCAGAAGATTTTTCTTGCCAAAATTCTGTATGATGGCTAACAGCATGTTTAGTAACCAGATGTCCCACTTTCTGTGAATGGTAACAGAAGTTACAGATCATGTATATGAAACCTTTAAATGCCATCTCAGTATGGCAAAGAGTCAAATATTTTTACCACACAGATTAACTTGAATTGTGTCCAAACCTCTTTGTTGTTAAACTGCTTCAACATTAATCATGCTTCTTTATACAGTCATGCAAATTTCAATATGTCTGTGAAAACATGCTTTTTTCAAGTGTTTGTGAAAGAAAATCAAAGTAACTATTAAAGATGTTTTATTTTTTTAATACATTGGATTTTCATCTGTATCTGAAATCACATATTCCATTATGTCATGGGTATACAAACATAATAAGTTTAAAGCACAATCTACTCACATAGCGCTCTAAGAATAATTGGTAGGCTGTTTTAATGCACAGTCTAACACTGGACAACAGCTAAATATATTCACACATCTTCTGATTTTGTTTAAGTTTCATTTATATTTAAAACAGGCCTACAAATTGGATTAATCCAAACTCTACTGTTATGCATGTGTATTAATGCATGTTATGGAGAAAGTAATACAGCTTGGGTAACATCATCAGGTAAAAGAAATCAATGAGAACTCTCTCAGTAGAGTATAAATAATTAGGTATATTATTAACTGCATCCGTTTTAGATAAGATTAAATTTGGTGTGCAAATAAACGTCTGCATTGCATCTCAGAGTGAGACGAGATAGTTAAGATCAAATGAGAACATGCCTTGTTGTTGTCATCACCTGCATAGGTCAAAGCCAGTGAAATCAGAATCACAATTTAGAAAAAGGTTTATTGCCAAGTACGATTTTTCACATGAAGAAAATTAAGTATTAAAAACAATATAAATATATATGCAAAATATGTTTTAAAATAAAAAGAGCAGTACAGCTGTGCAGGAATTGCAAGTACCAGGTAACATGCAAATGTTCATACACCCACAGTGACACAAACACTTGACTTGACTTGAATGACTTGCCTGAACATTTGAAGATTAAATCAAATTCCAAACAATTTCTCACTTGTTTCCTTGCACAAGAAAAATTTGTCAGCCAAGAAAGTGTGAATAGTTTTAATGCTACAAGAGCTGGTCTTCCCTTGTCACGTCAGGCTTTGTGTTTGCTATGAAAGTTGTGTATACAAAAGAGCTTTAGAGTTCTTAGTACTCATGCTAACTGTGCACACTCCCAGATGAGGAACTACAAGGTGTTGTAAGTCTGTTTAAACCTGTTCAGGTTTGGCCCCTACAAAACAGGAAAAACAAACTAACCTATTCAGGGAATGTATTCATTCACGTTATAATCAGAAGCACGTAATGTAAGTACAGAGCACAGGGGCTAAAGATCAGCTCAGTGTAATCCTCAGTAATCACCTTTGGCTGGACATTACACAAATAGGCTAAAAGATAATAATCATACATATTATGCACACAGCAATGTCTTTCAAGACAGGTAACAATATAGATGCTGAAAAAACACAAAAAATTATTCAGAATACATTAAATAAATTTAATTCTAGGAAGAACAGTTGAGAACAGTTACCATCTTGAAGACGTTCATGTAGGTTATATATGTTTTAGTGTGTGCAAGAGAGGGAGAGAAAGGAAGAGAGCCTAACAAGGTCACTGAGCAGAAACAAGTTCAATATGTTAGAACAGCTTCCTGCCTTGCTTTATCTGTTGCGTGTGAAACACATTTTTTGTTTTGAATGATTTCATCTTTTTTATGTATGCTTTTATCAAGATAAGCATTGTGTTGTGGCGTTCTTGATGGAAGGAATTTGAAGGTTTTGCTCATGTAGCAGCTTAATTAGTCATACTGATGATGATTCTCATCTTTGTTTAGACGACCTTAAGTTTTATCCAAAGTTTAAGGCATATTTGTGGATATTATTGATATGCCTTCACTGAGCAGGGAAGCATCCCAAAAAAAAGGCATTTTTCTGCTTCTGTGGGAACAGGTTCAAATGCTGCACCCTTGGCAAACTAGGTGCTATGTCACGATCAAACCTCCCCATTTTTCACACAGAATCAATACTGAATCAATACCTTGGTGATGCATTCCATATCTGCCTATAATAAATAAGTATGCTGCCCAGGCAATGGTTGTTTGTAGCCAAATGACACAAAAATTGGTGGTTTCTGCACAATCTTACTTTTTTTTTTATACTGAGCAAACAATTACAGCATATGATTAACTGCATTAATAACAATGGAGGTTTCATTTTGCTGTATCACATTTCTTGTTCGGCCACTCTTTCAGCCAAGCGACTGTTTCAATTAGTCATTTTCCCTCAGACTGTTGAGGCAGGAAGCACAACAGTCATACAAGCCCCTTCGCCTGTGGCTTAAACCCAGCTGCTATGATGATAGAGTAGGCTCCTGTGTGCATTAAGAAACAATAGTTCTGGGTAATAAAGAGTAAGGTTTGGTTGTGACATCACACTTTTTGCGTTAATAATCCTGCTGTTTTGAAGCTGAAAATATGCAAACGCTGGCCGCTGCCATGTTGGATGTGCTGCTTATTTCTCCTCTCGGTTAGTCTAAATATCGGCAAATATGTGGATCATCGGCGGACCTGAAGCTGCCCAAATGACGCCTGAGTGCTCGAATAGGCCATCTGCAACAGCACTTACCTGTCAATCAAGTGGCTACGCTTTTAATTATGCATAACTTTAAGTCTTAATATCAAATAAACAGGTGAGTTAAACAAAAATTCACAGTTGTCACTAATGGTGAAATTAGCTCTAGAGACCAAAACTGTCTGACCCAGGTTGTAAACATGTTTATTTCTGCTGTGAAATTGAGCATTTTAATACAGACGCTTATGGAAATTGCCTCACTTCTCACACGTCTCAAGGAATTACAGTTTTTAACACTTCCGCATTGGCTTCATTTTCCAGCACCAGAGGTTGCTGCTTGGTTCCTACACACCTTCTGCTGTTACGCAGTGTTATAGCCTGCAACCTAACCTACATACAGATAAAGTACCCGAGAATCAAAACTTTCATGAGAAGCTCATTATCAGATCATTCACTCGGTAGTTGAGATGAATGTTATCACCAGCATGCTAACGTGCTAACGATGACAATGTTAACTTGACGATTAGCAGATATGTTGACCTTGTTTACCATGTTAGTTTTATGAAATAGCATCGTAACATTTGCTAAGTACAGCTGAGGATGACAGGAATGTAATTTGTTTTGAAAATTTGGGGGGATAAAAACTACAAACTCAATCCATCAAATTCTAAATCACAAATGTGAACTTCATGCTGGCATTGAATTCAGGAGCTCTCTAAATAATTAGTTTACCACATTTGGGAATCATGAATGTCTTTTACAGTCTTTTTACCAATCCATCAAGTCAATGTTAGGATATCACTGAATAAGTGAAAAGTCAGGTGAACAGCCACAGTTTCACAGGGGCTATGAATGTTCTGTAGTACTAGCAATAGTTGGGCTATTTCAGTCTGGTCCAAAGGTGGACTGTCCAACATAAGTTTCATACTTTGTTATAATTTGTTGGTTCAACTACAGTACAATATACCCACATCTTGTTGAAAATCCAGATTTGACTGCTGAAATACAAATCTGCTGCTTGTGTCAGCAGCCCTGGCAATTTGTTCTGCAGTCGGTACGTCAAGATCCTACTGTACAGTATCAAATAGTAATTTGATCTATACATTCCTTTATCCAACATGATCCTTCCAATGACCTTTAACCCCAACTTTAATTGTTTTTAACCTTCAACAGTGTCATTTGGATATATCTGTTTCATTACAAAACAGTTGGAATGAGGGTCACCCAGACTTAGACATTCCACAGCTTTTCTACATGACTGATTACCTCCTGAAGCAGTAATCCTACTGACAGCCAGTCTGGCATCTTCAGACCAGAGATGAATGGACAGTGGAGGCGTGATTTGGCTTCAATCATGTTATTAAACCTTTTGTGACCCCAGGGATTAGTTTTCTGTACTTCGTAAGATATGCAGGTTATTAAAAAGACATAATTCTCATGCAGAAGCTGGCTTTAAAATGTGATTTTTCTTAGCCTTGAAGATGTTTTTCTTCTTATACATGTGAAGATACAGAAAGACTACAGACTCAGCTCAACCATTGCACCCTCTCTCTCTCTCTCTCTCTCTCTCTCTCTCTCTCTCTCCCTCCAGGAAAGTCTATCTGAAATTACATTAAATTCTTAATGGTGTAGACAGCAAGTAATTACCATCAGTCACAGCCCGATCCCATTTCCAGATTGGCTTTATTGTAATGTCCCTGCCTTGAAATCAAACAAATAAAGACACAATGAGAGGCCCAGGTTGGGTTACACAGGTCTGCTGAATAGGAGAGGCTACATTTCCCAAGTTATGACATCAAATACGACCCCCCCCCACCGCACACACACTTTGTTCACCATCTTCAATAATGCATCTCCATATTCTCCCGCTGAAAATCACTGCCTTTGATCTAAAACATCTTTCATTTGCTGTGATGCAACAAAATATAATCCAATCGCACTCTTTTGATCCTGCTGTGGATTATGTTACTAATTTGCTTTATTCCTCTGTTCCTATTTTCTCTCTATTTCATCCAGTTTCATCTCAGCAAAACACATAGGGGCTTCCAGGGAATTAACTGCTGCAATGTATTTGTAGGCAACTTATTTTTTTTCCCACAACTGCTAACAATTAAATTCCATCCTGTCCTATCTGTATTTTTCCACCCGTCCCAGCCCTAAGGCAGTTCATTTGGATAATGTTTCAGGAAATTATATTCCCATAACAACTTTGGTTAAGGATTAGTGTTTCTGACATCATTTATGTAGTCCTCTAATGATGACAATGTCAACTGTGAACATTTCAGGCATTTTTCAGAATTTCCAGTGTCACAAAATGGGATTACATCTATTGTACACAACCAAAGAAATATCAGTTTTGTGTTGATCGTAATACTGTTAATTTTACTATACAGTAATAGCACAAGAAAACACTTTTCAGGGTTGGACTCAACTGCTCATTTGTCTATCGTGTTGCGAAATACTGTACAGAATTTACTGAGCCAGCTTTAGTGCAGACAGTGATCATTATCCAGCAGCTTCCTGGTAAACAGCCAATTCATTCAAAGGCCGTCATTAAATGTCTTCAAAGAGTATTTTCCGACAGTGACAGTAAGCATAGCACTGTTTGAAGGATTTTTTTCTGTCTCTAGTGGGACAGTGACATGCTGTTACTCAGTATAATGTGCATTTTGTCTTATTTTTGGACACAGTGATGCCTTATGTGGCATCCTCTGAGTGTGTCCCTTCCTCCTCCTCTCCTGGGTGTGGTCTATTTCTTCCTCCTCCTCTTCTCTGTGTGTGGTTTCTCTGTCTGCAGGTGTTTTTCATTACATTATTTTGGATTAAAGTATTTATGCCACTTCAGTCAGGTGCTCACTCTCTTCTGATCTCTCTCTGTCTCTGCCCCTCTGTCCCCCGTAAGGGTTGGCTTGGTTTAGCCTGATGCTTTAGGTTGTTCTTTGCTTTTGTTCCACACTATTAACACTCACACTTCTCATTAATACACACCCTACATCACTGATGCCACTGTTTCTACACACTCCATAGCTTCAAATCCTTTATGATTGTTTAATTTGATTTAATAAAGAATTGTTTAAACAGATGTACATGGTGTGGACTATCACTTTTTTGCCATGACTCAACCTGAGCAAGGTCATGACAAATGGGGGCTTGTCCGGTCCTTTGAGTGGATGACGTGGGGATTTCATTTAAAGGTTTTTGGAGTAGATTTTGTCTGTTCCCTTAGGGGGTGGATCTAGGGTAGCATTGTTTGGTTGTGTAGTTGGTCTTGGTTCAGCTGTGTCCTGGTTTGTGATTAGTGATCCAGGCAGATGGTTCGGTTGTTTGGCTCCTTGTGGATCTATGCTGGGAGTATCACCATGTGCTTTCTGGCTGTTTCTTGGCTGTTGTTGTTGCAATATGAGCAGGAGAAAATGCAGAAACGGATGGATAGGGAACAGGAACTTGAGTTGGAACGGCTGCGGCAGGATACAGAGAGGATGAAGTTGGAGTTAAGAGAGATCCAGGTTGCAGTTAATCCAGGAGGGGAAGCTCACTCCGGCTGGACTTGGTGTGAATTCTGGTGTGTCTGGGCTGAATGTCAGGGTGATGAGCGTGACCCAGACATTTTTTTCACTTTGTTTGAACGTGTTGCTGATGCAAAGAAGTGGCCTGATTCAGATAGGGTGCTTATGCTTCAGAATGTGCTCATTGGGAGAGCCCAGGAGGCGTACTCAGCAGTTTATGGCGAGGAACAAGATTATGACACACTGAACGTATATGAGTTGTTTAAAGAGATGTACATGGTGTGGACTTTTTTGCCATGACTCTCAGAGCCAGGTTATGAAAACACTTATACGTATTATACAGAGTTCATAGTTTATTCAAATCTTTAAATCTACTGGCAATTTCTACGTTACTCACCAATGAAAAGGAAGGTTTGCACTGTGAGAAAATTCACATGGGTAATTATCTAATCAGTGGTAAAAGGGGTAATTCAGCATTCCTCAGATCAGGAAGCATGTTTTTGCCTTACATTGTCAACACTTGCAGACCAGTGCATGAATGCGTTTGTGCTATTTGGTGATGCGTGTGAAAGAAAGAAAAGGGTTGTTTGCTCACCACATTCCTTATCGGGTTTCAAACATTTTAATTCCACCCAGTTCCAACAAAGTGTACATTTTCCTTGTGTTATTAAAATAAATAAATTAAATTGAAACTTATAATACAAAACAACAATACCTGTAGCCAGCTTTAATGTCACTACAGCTCTTGTACGTTTCTGTGTAGTGTTAAACAACAGAAGAAATTCTGCATAACAAACTTGTTTTGTTTCAGGTTAAGTGATAAAATGAAAAGACCAGATCTCAAACCGAAACAATCTGATTGTTCAACAAGATTGCATGATGTGACTGAGTCCTGAAGCATCTCGTAGATGTGTATCAACGTCCTCATCATTGTCATATCCAGGAACACCTGATTTGTAACTGTAACTTCTTCATTTCTAAATGCTTATCTTACTCAAAGTATGTGGCTGATAAGTTATTTGAACCTAACCTCATTTGTAAAAGTTAACTCTATCTGAAGGTATTGTAAACACTGGGTTGTTTAAGGGCAAATTGTATTAAATTCATACACCTGCTTTATGACAAATTGAATTATTTTACAATCAAGATCATCTCCCGCCTGTCATCTGTTTCACCTGTGTCCTGTCTTTACTTGTGTATTAAGTTCCAGTGTTCCTTGGTTTCCCTTCTGTGTTTGTAAGCTCTTCAGTCCTGTGTTCTGTTCCTGTTTCTGGTCTTTCTCAGTTCTGGATTTTCATTTGCTGGACTTCACTTGTTTGGATTTAGACTTTTTTTTGCCTGGACATTTTAGGCAACTTTTCAGACACTTCCTGAACTAAAACCTGACACACAGTAATGTAGTACAAGTCGTGACTTACTTCACATTATTTAATCATGGCACTGACCAGACTACTAATTGTCTCTCTTTGTAAGAGGTCTTAATAAAAACACTACAGTTTTATCAAAGGAAGGCAGGATAATGTCAGGAGAGAGAAATTTGCACACCAAAAGTAGAACCTAAGAGGAACACTAACACGACTAAATATCAAAGACTTACAAAGCAGGAGTGAGGTATCATCCAAAAAGCAGTCCAAGTCCATGTGAGATGCACTAAAGTACATGACCAAAGCTTTTCGAGTGAATAACATATCCCCAATGAATGCAATAGAGATGGCTATAATCCAAGATGGTGAGCATGGCAAACTGCATCCTTTATGTTTCTCCATTACACATTGATAACAGCACACTGAATAAGTGCTAAATTGCTTTCCTGCTTCATGAAACATTCTGGAGTGCTTTTAAAGGTGGACTTGAGTACAGGTGGGTATTTTAGACTCAAATAAAATGGTATGCGCAAAAGAAGTTATTCATATCTTGTAACAACATCTTGCCTTAAGGGCAGTCAAAATGTTTGCTGGTTTATACTCTGGCATCTAGGTCTTTGATAACATGTATTCCCACTGCGATCTGCTCAATCGATCCCTGAATATGAACTTCATGATCTCCAGTCTGTACAAAATCAAACAAGAATGTGATATAGCCACAATGTGATACAAAATGTCTGCATTCACCAAGATTTCAGATATAATTAGGTATGTGCACTTGCAAAATGAGTGGAGAGCCTTTGGAGGGTGATGCTTTCAGTAAAATCTTCCTGATACATGGCACACACTCACATGCCAGGTTGAAAGCGTTGTCAGTGTGTGAAATTCCCTCTGTTCATACTGGCTGTGAACGGGTGCCGTCATAACACAATTACACTGTAAGTCATTTTTCAATGGATTATCTTGCTCTTTGGGCTTCAAACACTCGGGCCATACAAGTTAGCCTCATGAGTTGGCACTGCTGCTCTCAACTGAAAACCCATGGTTCGTCTATTGCTGTAACCCACTTCTGCTTTTCAACATACATACAAAATATTATTAACTCCACATTAACACAACCTTCAAAAAATATCCTGAAACTGTATCATCTTTTTATTTTTCAGATTATGAGTAACACAACTGCATCATCTGCATAAAGTGATTTTTTCACTTATTAATTCACATAGTATTTTCTTTTCCATTTGCATGTTTCTTTTCTTATTTTGCTTAATACAGTACTTGCACTTGGTAGTTAATACCTTATTCCTAGTGACACTTTGACACTGAAAACTTGGAAAATGTGCAAATATATGTTAATGTGATAAAGGTGATGAAACAATCAAGCTCTTACCTTTAGGGGCTTGTCCTTTGAGACTTCAGACCAATAAATCCCCCATCAGTGTGTACAGACACCCACAAAAACTGATGTAGCTAAAAAAGAATGAGTTTGCCGGTTATAGATGTCAGAACCTTTTAATAAAATGGCATTAACAAAACAGCCTTACTCCCACCCTCCATTTAAAAGTATCCCAGATTTTAGCTTCTGGCTGAAAAATAAAAACTCTGCATGCACGAAATTCCATGTGAATTACATTAGAAAGTTAACATGTTCCTAGTGCTAATTAAAATGTCAACCAGCCATGAAGTGATGACTCACACCAGCTGCTTCTAAAATTACGTACATGCTTGTGGATGCTGGTGTATAATTGGAGTGGTAGACAGATTTCTAAACGGGAACCAACAAGTAGAGAATTTTTAATGAAATAATATTCTCTGGCAAGTTGACTACAAGGCAACATCAGTATTTGTGTTTTTAAAGAGATTTACAGACCACTGATTCCCCTTCCACTAGCTTTCTTTACTCAACCAACTCTTTTTCTCCATTCACTTCTTTGTTGAATTTAATTTCTTCCCTAAAGGTCAGTATGACTGAATCACTCTGTTTATTATTATTATTATTATTATTATTATTATTATTAATCAGTTCTTCCCAGGCCTCTTAGCTTAGCTGTTGCTAATGTCCATTATTTGTAAATGTAAAGCCACAGATCCTCAGAGGCTCTTTATCAACAGATGGGGAGAGTAATTTGTTTTACATGTACACCTTATGTGTTTAGAACTATACTAGTGTACAGAAAGGTACAGCTTCACTGTATGCAGGAACTCCCATGGGATTATGGGTGTGATTTTCAACGTGACTCTAATCCTATAGTCTAACTGTCTACTGTCTGCCTGTCTGTCTGTAGTTTGTTTGCCTTTTTTTCTTAGTAATTTTTTGTATATTTTTTTCCTGACTGTCAAGATGGGAAACTTGTTGATGGAATTAGTTAATCTAGTGTCATCATTTCCAATGATTTTTAATGACCTTTCAATGACCCAATCAGCTTTAAGACACTTGATGTACTGAAAAGGTTCAAATATCCTATAAAAAATCTCTGCTCTGTAGAAGATATACATAATAGCTGTAAATAGAGGAATTTGGAAGTACACAATGTATTTGTACTTGTTGATGATAATATTGAGTCTATAAATTATTTCAGTTTTCTTCATTTTGTGGAAATAATGCTGTAAATCTCTCTATGCATTTACATTAACACATTAAGAGTGGATAAGTGTTGAATGTGTGTGTGTGTGTAGCATTACCCGAGTAAAGTGTTCCTTCTTCCACTCCTGGAAAAGAAGTATAAAAGGCTTTAAAGGGAGGTGCCCTATATGGTCTGACTGTCTGGCTGAGCTGTAGCATCAGACTGAGTTAATGAAGTGCCAGATGAGCGCTCCTTGTTAATATCAGCCACTCATGCATTTCAGGAAGCCATTCCTTCTGTCAAGGGGAACTAAGTCTGCTAACCTAATTTGGTAAAGAAATTGTGCAACAGTTTTTCAGGAGGACAAAAAAAAAGTAGCATCATTTTGCTCATTTGCCCCATTTGATTGATACTGATCACTGATCTGGTATATCCTAATTGAAAAGGCACGCTGTGTTTGGAGGTGGATAAGACACAGGCAGGAATTAACATACCACAAACATGTACTCTGTGCGATACACCCTGCAATTGAGCTAATTTGACATACTTAATGCAATTTTTTTTAGCATTTCAGTAGCTACAAAGGCAATAAGAGTTGTTGGTAAGACAGAAAATCCCCCTGAGAGAGGAGAGCTAACACACAGAAGCTACAGATTGAAAGGCAATAATAGGGCAATGGAAAAGGGAAAAAGCGAGAACACATTAATCTCCCCGTGCACTCTGCTTGTGGTTGCCAACCTGACAGCCGTAGGCAAAGAAACTGAGGGGAAACACGCACAAAAATACAGGTGGAGACAGAAAGACAGGCAGAGAGGCAAAGAAGTATGGTGGGGAGGTTGATTAAAGGACAGAGAGACATAGATATGAACAGGTGGGTAGAGAGATAAGTGCTCATGACGTGGCTTTCGTTGGTCTCAGGTTTTCTTATTTAGCGAGGGCCAATGCTCATCTGCCATATGGCACTAGTTCAGTCAACTTTATGTTTACTCATTTAATCTTAAAAAGTGAAAAAGTGTTGTACATAACGGTTTCGTCTTGTCTTTGTTTCTCCTCTAAAACACAATAAACTGATTTCAATCAAACATAAACAGAAAGTAGTCCCTTTATCAGATTCCTGTGTTTAAGGTCAACTATTCTGTTCTTCTCTTCACAGCTACAAGCTCTTTGACTCAGTGGTTTGTGTGTATGCATGCTCAGAATTGGGGCAATTATTTACTGTACTGAATCCTGAGTGATTTTTTTCCCTCCTCAACAACACACAGATTAATTACATTAAAAGCACTAGTAATACGAGTAACTGTGTATTGATGTCATATGCTTTGTTTGCCAAAGCATCTACCCCGACCTCCTCCCCGAATCCTTTTTGTATCAGTATATAACAAGTTGACATGACTTGAGCCTCGGGCTACTGAGAATCATTACTCACACACCACTGCTGAGGATGGTTGTCAGGACACCATAAACATAAGTTGTTTTTAGTATTTAATAAAACTATGAACAGTGTTACTGTCCTTGAGTGAGGACAGCCTCACTGTTACAGATGCAGCTGTCTTCCAAATGCTTGTATATAGCTGTTATATATGTATATAGCCGTTTCTGTTATGGTGGCAAGTGAATGTTAATCTACCATGATGACAGTTTATCTGTATGACACGAGGCGGTACAATCGATATGAATGCTGCAGAACAGTCAGTATGGTATAATACGTCACTTGCTGCAGCTAACATCAAATTAAATGGCCAAGAGAAACTCTTAATATAGATATTTGTGTGACCGTGTAGCATAATGCCACAAATTAAGGGCTCATGTGAGAATGAGTCTAAATTCATCATGTAAACAGTTTATGCATTTTTATTGATCTATTTAGTTTTAGATGTGCTATATAACAACACATTGGATATAAGTTCCTCTTTCCCTCCACAAATGACTATAAGGCATACGCTGTGCTATTAAATGGTTGATTTATCACTGGTGTTTTGCAATGTATGAGTTCATTGTAGCCAACTAAATGAAGAGGTTATGCCCCTATTTATAATTTTTTTCTTTAACAAGTTTGATTTTATGTAGCCTGACATCTTGACTTTAAATAAAATTTCATTTATTGGGTCATTAGGTTTCACTGAGTTTACATACTTTATCAACTAAGTGGTTTCATTTTCAATTTAATTACAAGCTATGATGTTGATGGTAATGCACATGAGTACACCTTAGGTAACAGAGAGAATATTCATATCAAAAGGCATTTACTATAGTTAAGTTGTAACTCAACAGGAATGAAACATAACGTAACTGTGTTTTATTTCAATATATCATCCTGTTGCAGATTATCCATAAGTAAAGCAACTCATCAAGCTTTGGCGCAAGCCATCACCTAATTTTTCACTGAAAGGGCAAAAGTGAGTTCATTGCATTCATATGCACCTTGTATCGCTGCTTTGGCAATTTTACACATCTCTGATTAGCAAAGACTGCCAAGTTACACTTGAGTAGATATGAGTATAAACACGTGCAAGAGGTTTGAAGGACACCCAACAGCTTTAAGCTTTGCTGTTGCTTTCACAATTGGATGCTCTGTCAGATTGGATTAGATGAAAATAAATGTCAATATCTCATGAAATCATTTAGTACTTTCAAGCATTTTGAAGTTATACAAATGGCTTTGGATAATTTGACTAAATACCGGCAGTGTTTAGGATAAGAAAACTTTACACTGTATAAAGAAAAAAAAAAGAAAATTATTAATTTCTGGAAAAAAACAGTAGTTTTCTGTTTTTCAAAATTGTATACAAAACTCTGTAAAATTACAGGCATTATCTGTAAAACTGTAAATCTGTTAACTATTCTGTAATTCTATTTGTTTTTTCTTCTACCCTTTGCCCTCCAAAGAAACCATTGCTCCTCACCACATGCTTCACAGTTGTAACTGTAAAATCCATATATCCAGACACGTGAATGAGTAAATAACCTTCCATGACACGTAAGCCTCTTATGGGAGAAGGAGCCTTATGGCACTCATCATCTCTGTTGATCATGGCTTCATGACTGCAATGCAAATCTCTATTGTCCACAGGTTAATCCTGGGATTTAACGGATTTTAGAAATTTCATCGGACAAATTTAGCTGCGATGAGCACAGATGAGACATTGGATCCTAATTTGGTGATTACACATGGCGGAGCCTTTACGCTGGTGAGGTGGTATTTCCTTTTTTATATATATATCTGCAGTACTAAGTGTTTAGGTGACAGACGTAGGAGGAGGAATCAGAGGCAAAATTGAATTTTTGGGTGTCAAAGACTACAACTTGTCTGCACCACCCACGTGCTGAGACTGCACAAAGTGCAGTTACAGTATGTTCTGTGTTATTTTCTTTTCTTAAATCAGGTCTGACAAATAGATTCCAGAACTCCACAGCAGTTACTTTAATGCATGTCTTGCTTGTCAGATTTATTTTCATATAAACTTATTGAGCAGAATGTAGACTGACATTCTTCTTTTATGCATTATATACTGCATTATGTTCAAAGGTGTTTCTAATATTTTGCCTCATCTCATTTACATTCACATAGAAGCTAACAAAAATATTAGAAAACATATAGAAACATTATGCACTTAAATACATCAACACCATAGAAATGGAGCCTTAAAAGTACAATAATATTGAATCAACAACTCTATGAGACAATGTCAACAACGATTTATATTTATTGGAGGACTGTTACAGTATATTGCTGACAGTGTCTGGCCGGTCTCTTGGGCTACAGTATCACATGTCCTTTGTCCTCACTCCTTACAGGATCAAATTCAATTTTCTGTTGATCAACTATAAAGTTATTTATAATCAAGCCCCAGCTCAGTTTCCTGACCTCCAAAGTCTGTACTGTACAGGTCGGATGAGGTCCTCAGACCAAAGCTCATTGGCTCATTCTCAACATTTAAAACCAATTGTAACAAAGCTTTTGCAGTTCAGCCTTCAGGATCTGAATTGCTTGGTAGATTGTCAGCAATGTAGACTTTTTTATGTGTCTGAAATCCTATTTGTAAAGACAGGCTTTTAATTGTTGTTTTTTCTTTATTGACTGAAGTATGTCTGTGTCATTTATTTATTTATTTATTTTAGCATGGGGCAGAGAGAGGGGGATTGACATGCAGTAAATGGCCGTCCGATGCAGGATTCTAACCGGGGCCAGCTGCAGCGAGGACTGAAGCCTCTTACACACGGGGCGGCCGCTTAACCCACTACGCCACCGCCCCAAGAGTCTGTGTCATTTATTTTGCTTTATAGACTTGTGAAACATTTTTGACTCCATAAAGGTGCTACATAAATAGAATTTTACCACAATACAAATAAAGTTTGACTGATTGATTGTTCTCCTTAGACTTATTAAAGAATGCTGAGGCCAAGGCACATTATAAATTGAATAAGACAGGGCATGACATCGCTACACAGGGGAAAAAAAAAAACCTCATAGAATTCAGGTTTATTGTTTTTAGAGTTGATATGGATCAACTGTTGCAACCTATGACCTGAATTATTGTTGAACTTTAACTCTCTAGTATGATCCTGTAAAACCATTTTTAATGTAGAGTATCCTTCAAAGTCATTCAGCCTTCCTGAAAATTTTCATTTAAACAAATTCAAATAATATCACAGATTAAGTGCAAATCAGGGATGTCTAAGAAAGGAGCCAACAAGTCAAAAAGTCCCCTTGCCCTCTGTGTCAAAAGGAGATCTGTGCTTCACAATTCACTACCTCCGCACACACAGTTTCACCTAATTAGGAAAATCATAGAACCGGAGGCTAAACACATAACACAAAGCCAAGAGGCTGTCATCTGACTCTACAAATTACTGTAGACTTCAGTGTAAAGATAAACTAACACTGGTTATATTAATCCAGATTTTGTTTATGTTTAAATAAATACCATGCAAGTTTTGAGATGGTCCAGAGCTAGGTTTTTGTTATGTTATACAGGCTGTGTAGAATATTTCTGATTGTGAATGCGCCCCTTTGTTGTTTGTCAGAAGAGAGTTAAGCTCATAAGTCATAAGTCTTGATTGATCTGGTGACCTCATTTTGTTGGTAATAAAATTACATTGAAAACAGTTAATCTAGATAGATTTTTAAAAATGCAACAAAACCGCAGTGATTACTTTTGCGTATTTACATTAAGTTTGATTACATTATGACATCAATGTCAATATCAGTCATATGGCAACCTCAGAAAGAAAAAGGCAACAAACAGAAGTGCAAATCTCTTTTTATTACCTACAGCATTTACAAATAAACAATTAAATACTTCATTTTGAGAATATGGCTAACACATCAATACACAGTATCTAACACCCCACACAATACCCTGCAGCACCAACCAGATCTAATGAAGAAAACGTTTTCTCTCGACCTCTGGCATCTGGCTGAAAAACACCTCTCTTTGCCATGAACAGAATGTTGCTCTAAATTCTCAGATGCCTTTGATCAGCAAATGCACTCACAGACCAGTAAGTCTTGTCTGATGTTACAACTGTGTTTACCAGGACCAACCAGATGCTCTGACCAGTAGCTCTACTTTTCAAAATGTATTTGTCTTTTGGGGGAATTGAGGTCAGGACTATGGACAGCTTGACTAACTCTATTAGCCACAGCTGATGTGACCAGTTGGCCAAACGATGACCCCAAGATGCACTAGAAAAGCCCCAATGTGGGTAGATGCTGTTGCAGTTGCTTGTGCCTGCAGATACTGTTTTATCCTGTTTTATCTTGCTTCACAGCCCACTTTAGGAAAAGAGAAAACACCTACAAGTTCTTGATGACCATAATATGAGTAGCTTTGTTTTGCTTAGGTCCAATGACATACAGATGATAAAATGAAAATATGACATTGCAGGTCTTGCTTGTAAGTGGCAATCGAAACAAAAAACAACAAAGGCAGCCACACGAGCTGAACTCAGTAGTTCTTCTTCTTCATGTGGCGTGTAGCCATTAGGTGCAACTGGACAGGGTCTATAAAAGTGACTGAGAGGTGCTTTACTCCATGTTTGCTCTGCTGCCCATATGTGGTAATTGTAAAGATCAATACCCGGCTGCTGATTCATCATTCACCCTTAGTCCATACTGTCTCTGGTCAAGCTAACTGGCCCCATTTGACCATTATTTTGTCATGTGTTATGAGTAACACAAGGGATGCTTGGCAACGAATGTTGGCAGGATGTTTGAAGAATGACCCATGTAAGCCATGGTCTGCTGAACACTGAAAACAACCATTACCACTGACAAGCAGCACCTATCTCGCTCATTAAGTGTTGAGTCTCTCAACTGTAGTTCAAGTAATAACACTGAAGTTTGAGACTTGGCCAAATTCTCTTTCTTTGTGTGGGTGTGTCTAAGTATTGTTCCATGAATGCATGGATAAGCACCTAGAATTTTAGATAAATATTTCCTACTCAAACAACAACTCTGTGTCATATGAAAGTTAAACTAAAAGTTCAAAGTGTATCATGCCTTTAAACAAGTGTAGTTTTACACTCTGTGCCCAGCAACAGGGTGGTGGATTCTATCCAAAGGTTGGAAATGACTCCTCCAACACTACAGTTGTTTTAATACCACCCATATGAGTAAGTGCTACACTTTGCAAAACAAATTAAATTTGCCTAGAGATCCCAGCGAAGCATACGCATGAGGGCACTTGTTTTGCATGTTAGTGGTGTATCCATCTACCAGATGGTGGTTTGACTTTGAATTTTTTTGATGCACATGTAAACAATACCCAAAGCCTACCACAACTAGGAAAAAGAGAATAACCCTTCACCATGCAAACAGGGTGTTCTGGAGACATTAACCCTTTCAGTATCCCATGTTGACCATTTCATGGGATTTTAGTCTTTTTTAAGCTAAGCTGCCATTTCCTCATTTTGCCTTCTTTACATGAGGTTTCAAGCACTAGAATCAAGATAGAAATAATAATACTTGCCATTATTCGATTCTTTCAAGGTGTCATATCAGTGTCATGTATGCGTGCTATATGCATGAACTATGTAGCTTCCTTAAACGTAGAAGGCTATATTTTTATATACATAAGCTCAAATGCAACAAAAAGATAGTAAGCAGAGATGAAATAAAGGGTTCAAGAACACTGCAATCGTGGCTCCAAACAGGAAATACCAAAAAGAGAAGTGCAGATAAGGAGTTCTACTTTCCAACAAATTAGCTCTGGTTCCTGAACTGGTTTAATTAAGGATTCAACAGTCAACAATAATTTTCCCATAAATAATAAACTTGTCTTCTGTGTAAACTGTCTGTAGCTGAAGACAGTTAGTCTACACTACTGTATTTTAACATAACTCATAATTGTGGTGCTTTGAAATACTAATTTTTGAGGTGGTACAGAGTGTAACAACAGAAATAAAAAAAGAAAGATAGAAACACTATCCTAAAGAAATGTCTCCCACTGTATAATGGTTGCTAATGCATTTAATACAAAACCCCTTTTTTATAAAGGCAGCACACTAAATTTCATTCCTACAGCCCCACATTTCTTTTACTAGGTACTAAACAATATGCTGCCAAGGAAATTTTGCTCTCTGGGCAGTCTGTAACCCCCTTTGAGATCTCCTTTTTCCCCACCTACGAGAAGGAGAGAAAGGACTGGGCTGTTGAAGCCAATGTAGAAATTATGTAAGAAAGGAGGCATTTAACAGGATCACAGGGTTCAGATGTCACTGCCACAAAAGTACCATGGTGGAGAGATGGAGGGTGAGGGGTCAGGTAAGCAGAAAGATAATGGCCAACAGCTGTGAATGGGGATACGAGAGGAGAGGCAAGCAGGTGGGAAACGAAGGGGCAGAGCAAAGGGGATGTTAATGTGGGAAAGAAGGTTGTTCGCTTTCAACGAGACAAAAGCATTCCTCCTGTTGCTGAAGGTTATCGAATTGCAGGTTGAGAGAGGCCTGGAAAAGGCAATACAGAAACAAGCGAGCTTGTAATAACAGTACTCTTTATCCATGATAGCGGCATGGTTCAATGACTTTGGTCCAGACTGAACTATGTCAACCACTATTAGACGGATTGCCATACAACCCATGATCCCCGGAGGATATATCCTACTGACTTTAGTGATGCTTTGACTATTTCTTCCTCTTCTTATTTGATGGAATTAGGACCACATATGTGGCTTTGAGTCCAGAGCCTCGACAACTATTGGATGCATTGCCATAGACAGCCATGCTCCCCAGAGGTTGAATCCTTAGGATTAGGATTTTTTTTTAGTCCAGAGACTCAACAAGTATTGGATTGCTTGCAATTAAATTTGTCCCACTCAAATTGAATTGTGATTGTTTCACTTTTTCACATATTATGACTTATTTTTAGTACTAATTAACTCATGTTAGCATGCACGAAACTAAGAAAAGAATTATGGTAAAAAAAATTATCCATATTGTAGAATTTTCATTGTGAGCATGGGGGTGCTGTTAGCATTAACTTATAAATTGACAGCCTGTTTCTATGTTACCTTGTTGGCCAATTTTACTGTCCCCAGTTTGAACTGAAGGAAGAATGTGCTTGTCGGATTTTAGCCTACAATCTTTTTACTGTGATGTGACGGTGATAACCACTTAGCTATCATTCCACCCGCTCATAATCCACCATAAAGACAAACTAAAGCAGACTGTACGAAAACCAGTGAAGCCCAAACATTAAAAAGTAAGTTGTTGTCCAGTACACTTCCCTTTTATGTAAAATCTAATCATAATCTGGTATTCTTTGAGAGAAAAAGATTAGGGTTATCTAGTATTCTTACAGTCTGTCAGAAATGTTTAGTGTTTGAAGCTTCAGATTCAACGGTACAGTTGCATAATGACAAATAAGATGCAATCTAACCTGTCCTGCCAGCTTTCAGTCTTTCACATTCTTTCTTAAGGAAACAAAACAGACATTCTACTTTGTTCATTTGGTGTTAATTGTGGCTTTAAACATATCATGACACACATAGTGGTATACAGCCACATCTTGTGAACTGGATACCACGACTGGGCAGGTTTTTCTCAGAAACCCATTGAAATATAGCGTTAACATACAGCACTTACTCATCCAGAAAAATGTAATTAAGTCTTACTGTTGTGGCTGAGTTTCCCTCCTTCATAAAACAGCTACATTGAGTCAAATGACTATACAGTAGGACCACAGGGTGCCTGCCTGACATTTCACAAGGCCAAGAGAAAAATATTAAATATAAAATTAATTCCTCTTCCACAATATCACTGTTTATCTGATTGAAAATCAATCCTTTATGATTACCAGGCCAGAGTGCCATGGTCAGTCCCCAAGAACACTTTCAAGAGCATCACTTTCAGTTCCTCCCTAAAGGATAGGTTTCCATATTACCAGCTGTTAATTATTCATCTATGCTCGCTTGGCGTCTCAGTTGGAAAATAAAGCAAATCCTTTGGACCAGTGACACAGAATAGTGTGGCGACCTCTCTGCTGAACCCTGGCCATTGTCCATTTGTCTCCTGCTGTTTGTAGGAGTGAAACTGGAGCCAAGGTGGACATTATTTCTTGATGTGTAAAACTTGTCTCTCGCAC
This sequence comes from Larimichthys crocea, assembly GCF_000972845.2. Taxonomy (NCBI): domain Eukaryota; kingdom Metazoa; phylum Chordata; class Actinopteri; family Sciaenidae; genus Larimichthys; species Larimichthys crocea. The sequence continues at coordinate 26,785,676 of NC_040018.1, read as the reverse complement.
AGCACAAGTCCATAAACAGCCAGCTCAGTGGTGTGTGTGCAATGCTTCAAGAGCTAGGTACAGTCGCTTTTGTAATGTGCAAAATGATATCTCTGCAATGTAACCGTCTCTATTACAGGGGGAAGAGATTGTCTTACCCTTTGGATTTGCTTCACAGAACACGACAAATGAGCCTGAGCTGCTTGCTATGGACTAATAGTGTGTATGCCTATCCACAATAGGAGAAACTGAAGAGGTAGGCTTTAAGATGAGAATTAGCAAATTTGGTTGCAGTATTACAACATGTCATCAGGTTCAATTAACCCGAATTAATTTAGGATTATCAGTTTAGAGTTTGTTACTAACTACTGTCATAAGATTAAAAAGAAAAGCCCTGAGAACCCCCTAGAGGTTTCCGTTTCTGCTGGATTTTTGGATTAGTTTATCCATCATTTGAATTTGATGATTAAAAATGAATACACACACAACAGCAAATCTGCTACATACTCTAATAACTGTTTATTTTAATGCATCCATTTAACAAATCTTCACAACATGTACAGTAGATACGTCCTTAACAAAATCAACAGGTGCTCATGTCAGTTTCTTTTATTTTTGCATTGTGTCCAAGCCCTTTGAAAAGTTCAGTAAGTCCTGACGATGTGGACACTTAAAAATTCAGGAAGCACTCTGGATTGTTGTAGAAAGTCACATAATCTCTGCCGTGGGAGGATGAGGGACAAGCACACACTGAAGGATGGAGAGAAAAAAAAGAGAAGAGAATAATTAAATACATTTACAAAATAAACCATGTTTGCATTTAGATGGAACTGGGGCATTTTATTAAGATCACGACTGCTGGGGACCTTGTGATATTTGTGTTCTTGAACAATGGATTATACAAGGACAAGCACTGAAAGTTGAAATCATTAAATAAAATCATTTTCTACATAAAAATGTGTTTTTCTTGGGGCTGGCAACCATTTCTGTTATGTATGAAATGTATGTAATAATTCAAGGTTACAGAAATGCCTACAAATGACAAGACTCCCATGACGATGAAATAACATATTGCATATAAAAAACAGGAACGTTGTATAGTCAGAACGTTGTACACACATAGTTTTAATTATTAATGGTTATAAGTATTAATTTTATATTTATTTACCTGTAAACGCAGACACATCAATCCCGTGCCCTGGGTGGCTGGTAATACTGCTGCGTTGGTCTTGTGCGTCTAGGCTGTCCATCACCCCCACGGCGAAACTCTAGTGAACTGTCATAGTAACCATCATCTTCCTCCTGCCATTGCACATTTGATATGGATGTGATGTTACTGTGGGTAATCAGATTAGACGTCATTCACATTTCATCACCTTTTTCAACCCACTTGAATACAGATTAATTAATTGATTACACTTAGAATTAACCAACGCACTCTGCTCTCAATAATGATGAATAATAAATTCAATTAATGTCTTATTTGCGCTTACCAACACATCAGCTGTAACAGGTTTGATGTTATGCAGCAGGACCTCTTCGCAGTTTCCGTAATCACTAAATACAACAACGGCCGTGGAGCCTGATGGATGCACAGCATCTATTCTGGCATGGTAGAACTTCACGCACACGCACACACACACACACACACAGAAACAAGTAGAAATCTAATTATTTGAATAAAAACATTTTCACGTGTCAAGGCAAAGACAAATTTATATCAATTAATGTGACAAACAAAGCTAACACGATGTCAACACTGTGACTGAGAGAAAATGAGTCACAATTGCGCTAATTATTCTTTGCTGTAATTAAACACAACTGTCACTCACGCCCTCAAAACATTGTCATTTTAACAAATTTAGGTCTCAGTTGTCAAATTTTCACACGTCACACTGTGAGCTTATTTGTGTACGCTTGTAATTGATTTTTAGTTCAGTTAACTTTCTCTAACTTATACAGTCAAGTGAATGCAAACATATTTCAGCAATTATAAACTGGTGTTATGTTAACAATCCAGTAATGACATACCTTGCTGTCTTCCCAGTAGAGTGCCAGGCACTGGTCTCCAGGCTTCCAAGCACGCTCCACAATATGACTTTTGTCTGGCCCTCGAGGACCTGGACCTTTGCCTTGTCCTGATCTTCTTTTAGGTCCTGGGTTATTAGAAGTGTTTTTCTTGGGGGGTGGCTCTCTGTTGGGGGGACCCGACGAGTTGGGTGGCTTGATTGGCCCAGTCCTTTTGTGTTCCATATCTCCATTTTGGAAATGAGAAGGATCCCCCGTCGTGATGCGAGAATCCCGTGATAACCCCGAATCTTGGGATGCCCCTGAGCTTCCTCCCCTTGAGTTAAAGTTTGGTGGCCCGCTATCCCTTTGCCGGTCAAAGTGGTCTGAGTTTGGCCGGTCAGTCTTCCCCATCCTCCTGCTGTTGTTGGGCTCTTCAGTTCTGTCAGTACGTCTATTATTTCCTCTTCCATCCAGTTCATTGCCTGTGGAATTGATCAATTTAGATGTGGGTGCAGTGTCTTTATTCCCTCTCCTCTGAGACGGTCCAGCCATGTTCCCACCACCATCTCCATTTCTGGATCGCTGGTGGAAGGATCCAGTAAACTCCATCTGCTGCTGAGGTTCTTTTGAACGTGTGAAAGTAGTCGCAAAGGCTGGAGGAAATATCTGTTCGTCTCGCACGTCTCTCCTGTCATTTTGTGGTCTGTCTGATGTGCCTCGTGACCATCTGTCCTGGCCCTTCCACTGCTGGCCTTGAGCTGATGTTTGGGCGGTGGAACAGTTGGAGAGCGGCTCCTGGCCAGGTTTGGGAAAGTCAGTGTCCCTATGGAAGCGTGGAGGTCTGTCAGTCCTTTGTTGCCTATGCTCATTATGTGAAGAGAACTTGGTCTGAAATGTGTCTTTGGAGTAATAGTCTGAGTTGGAGAAATTCGCTTTACGTTCATGTTGTTTCTGAGATCCGTGGCTCTTTGGCTCTGAGAAAGAAACACAAAAAGAGTGCAGTGTAATCAAAAACTATGGCTAAGCAATGAGATGAATAATAGAAGGAATATTGACAAGACCACAGTACCATGTGTTACATGCAGTTATTCAATGAAGTTTAATGATATCAAGAAACACTAAACAAAACAAATGAAAAATTTACAAAATATCATTAATAGAAGTACCAAACCATATCATCCTTTTGTACAACCCAGTGTTAATCTGGCTCACCAAAGCTGATTTCAGGCATTTCGAAAACATGACTTAATTCCTTCCAGCTCACGATAAATAATTATTCCATTCTTACCAAAGAATTGTCTTGAGAAGGTAAACAAACATCAGCCATATTCAAAATTAAAAAAATCAAGAAATGTGCTAAATAAACCAAGCAAAACAGTTATAGCATCCAGAGAAAGGAACCAACCATCAATGGAGAAAACTCCCATCTTGGATTCCAGGAAGTCAAACAGAGTGCTTGGTCCAGATGGCCTTCCCCCTGCTCCCTCCTCCTCGTCTTCATTTCTGGACCGGCCTCTTCCCCTTCCTCTGGCTGAGAAGAATCCAAAAATAAGATTATGTAAACCCAATTAAGAACAGTTTGATCAATCAAAAAGTGGATGTTTGACTGAACACACGCCTTCTAGCTCTCGGTGTCTACATCTAAAGTAGGTGTGACCAAAAAAACAAAAACAAAATAAAAAGGCAGTGGGTAGTTCAGTTTGATGGAAGAAGTTTCGAGTTGCTGCAAGTTTATTTTCAGCACTGAAACAATGACTGCAGGTAAAGTAGAACATCCATCTGAAACCTTACGGTGTGCTTGGGAAAATAGTCTGTAGTAAAGTGTGTATGCAATTTGTGGTAAATGGACTAAAACAAGCAAAACCGCCACTGTGGACATTTAACTAGGTTGTAGGTGATTTTCAATGCATTTAAAGGACCTCCACACCAGTCCCCCAGTTTTACTCTTACTCTGTGGACGTGTTTCAGGCTATGGGACATTTTTACAAGCTAAAGCAGACAGCATGCATGCGTTTGTGTGTGTCTATGTGTGTGTCTATGTGTGTGAAATATATATATATATATACAGTATGAACCTCTGGGTGGGGGCCTGTTAGATTCAGCTACCACAGGGCCAGGTCTGCTACCAGAAGATCCAGTCAGTAAGCTGTTTAATGCAACTTCAAGATTGTTGTTGTTATCCATGAGAGCCTGTCGAGCGGCCTCCCTGTTGAAGCCCATCTCCATGATATCTCTTAGCGCACGTTCATCAACCTACAGACAGGACGAAAAGACATAAGTAAGAAAAATATTAGATTTAATGTATAAAACTTATTGGGAGAGGATGAAAAGACAAACAGATGGATACAAGTTGTTTGGTAGAATTAGAGACAAAGGTAAGGTTTGTTGTGGCTGATTGATTGACTGGACATTGGAGAAAGAAAAAAGATCCACTACTTTTAATTGGAACAGACATGGATATTACTTTGAGCTTTGTTATAGGTTGGATTAGTGTGCGTTCAAATTTCCATCCACCTGTAACACATTTCCATGCCAAACACTATAACATCCTGTTCCATCCTAATTATGTGTTCAGCCCAAAGCTTGGCTGAGTTATACCTAGAAACTGGCAAGTTACAACACAGAGTTAGACAAATGGACTGCCACTTGATTGGAAAACCTGACCAAGCCTCTGATTCATTTAGATTTTCCACAATATCATAATCAATACCACATCCAGAGGTATGAGCCATGAAATACGACTTCAATCCATTCCAAAGAAAGAAACCAAGGAAGAACACAACACAAGTTCCAACCTTTAAATTGCTTTGTTACAGTGAGGAGGCTTCAGTAATGTGAGGCAAAGTCATTTCATAACTAACATATTAAACAAACAGACTTAAATTGTTTCACAGGTTTGGACTGAGTTTGTCTTCTCACCAGCTCTCGATAGTTTCCATCTTGTCTGCTTTCAGTTCTTTCGACCCTGTCTTCTCGTCTTCTCTGCTGGTATGAGTCTCTGCTGCGGGAGAAGGAAGCAGCACTGGATAAATTACTGCCTGCATTTCCTCCACCACCAAACGTGCGGGGACCCTAACAAGTAAAAGAACACGAAGATCAATAGAGCTGCAGGGTTGAACAAAAGAATGCAGCCAACACAAGGAACAGAACTTTGTAGTTGAGAATGTGAATATGATTTTTAATAAGAAGAGTTACTCGAATGTCAAAGGAAATCAAGGTTAAGAAGCATGTCAATGGGGAGCATGTATTTTTGCCTAATGCAATCGATATGACAAAAAATTATTGACTAGGCAAAAGGTCCTGAAAATCAAATGTCCCAACATTAAAGGTGGGGAATTATAGGGTAACCCAGACAGAATGTTATTACAATTTGTTGCATTGAGTCTAACAAATGTGAGTTACATACCTCTTTAGTCTTGGCCACTTCAGCAATAGCTGCTGTCCGTTGCTTTTCAAACTCATCATTCTCATCAGGACTTTTGGCCACACTGTGATTCTGGAGGGTTTTCCTCTGATCTAGTTCTCTGCTGTCTACTTCGTCCCTCCTTGCACATTTCTACAAGGAGCAAATACAGGGAGTAAGAACATGTGTGTTCTCAAAGATCCTCAATCATGTATTGGAAGTGCATGGGAATCATAACGAAGTCACATGAAATGTTTAATTTATACTCTAAGAGTTTGTTGTAGCAACCAAAAGCAACCCAAATCCCAAAGCTGCCTCCCAGCTGGGAACTGTACTACTTCAAAACTATGTATGTAGACAGGAGGAATGGGATAGAAACTCGACACTTCTGCTGTTTCATGACTATAAAAAGTAACAATTCTGTCAGAGAAGTCAGAAAACTGACTCAAGCAATGATCTTTGCTTATGAATAGGTTCACCATCTTTTTGTGGTATTAGCAATCCCACCATGGTAACTGATAGGCAGCCTGATTATAAAGCCAGAGGTTACTTATTTGAACAGATTAGGGCTGTCGCAATAACCGCAAAAATGAATCACCGTGATATTATGAGAGCCACCACGGTGCATGTTGGGCCACCGCGACACCGCGTAACCAAGGTAACCAGACACGTTACAGTAAGAGCGGGAGAGATGGCAGCTGCGCTTGTTCCAAAGCCAAATGTAACTTCACCCCTTTAGGAGCATTTTGGCTTTTAGCCGAATTAAAAGGGGGAACCAGCTCATTTAGATGAGGCAATTTGTAAAATCTGCCTCCAAAAAATTCAAGTAAAACGAGGAAACACATCAAATTTAAGGTCTCACCTAGCAAGCTACCATCCCGCTATAGACTTGAGGCTGCCACCGCCCTCACCGAGTAGCGCAACAGCTGGTGCCAGCCGACAACTTGGGAGTAGCCGAAGCCTTTGCTCGAGTTTCCAAGTACAGCACTGGAAGTGACAGACATAAATGCCTAACTGATGCTGTTACACGGTACCTAGTTGAGAAGATGGTGCTGTTTAATACGGTGGAGAAACTGGCATTTAAGACGCTGCTACAGAAATTTGACAAGCAGTATGAGTTGCCCGGGAAAACCTACTTTTCAGAGACTGCTGTCCCGAAAATGTACTGTGCAGTCAGAGCATCTGTTCAGAGTGAGCTCAAAGATGTGGACTATTTTTCTGCCACCACTGACATGTGGTCAAGTGTTAATATGACACCGTACATGAGTCTAACGGTACATTATCTGACCACAGACTGGACTCTAAAATCCCACTGCCTCGAAACGGTGTTCATGCCGCAGAATCATACATCCGACAATATTGCAGAGGCTCTCCACAGTGCATCCGAGGAGTGGTCGCTGGATGAGAAAAAGTTGGCATGCATAACCACAGACAACGAGGCAAACATTGTCGCAGCAGTGAAAAAAATGGACTGGATGTGGCTGAACTGCTTCGGTCATAATTTGCATCTGGCAGTGACAAATGCAATGGCAAGTGTCAAAGATCGCACAACACGAGCAATGGGCCTCTGTCACTCACTGGTGGGTGCGTTCTCGCAGAGCTGGCTGAAGAGGAGAGATCTGGCGAAAGCACAAGTGGAGCTCCAAATCCCGCAGCACGGACTCATAATAGTAAAGTTAGCCTATTAATATAATATAATAGGCCGTTTCTTTTTTTCATTATGCAAATATATAAAATCAAACATATAAAATCAATAATGTAGTTGAGTTAAAAGTTGCTCGATTTCTGAGACGATTCAAATGTTTTTCGTTAAGGAAAAATACACTAAAACGAAAAATAATTAAAAATGTAGGCTAGCTCAGGCTATTCATTTAAAAAAAAACAAAAAAACTTTGCAAGTGTAACCGGCATAATTTTATTTCAATTAACGTTCATCACTTGTCCATGTAGGACTGTCCAACAAGATGGGGCTCCAAACAGAGAATGGTGGACCGGGTCTTGGAGCAAACCACAGCCATAAAAAGAGTGCTGGTGAATGATCAGCGTCATCAGCATCTCATTCCCAGCTGGCAAGACATTGCCGTTTTGGAATAAATAAATTCAGCATTAAAGCCAGCCGCTGGATTTACTGATCTGCTCTCTGGTGAGACTTATTGCACCGTCTCATCCATCAAACCCGTCCTGAAACTACTCACTGAGGATGTTTTAAAACCATCGCATGAGGACACCACTCTTACTTCAGACATCAAGCGCAAGATGTGCAGTGTTTTGGAGGAGAAATACAGATCAGCTGCCTTACAGAAACTTTTGGCAAAGGCCTGCTTGCTGGATCCTCAATACCGGGGCAGGAATTTTGATGAAGACACGGAGGAGGCAAGGGGAGCGCGATATTAGATGTGAAAGAAGACGGGGGGAGCAGTGCCAGCGCGTCAGCTACTGTACAGCAGTCGTCGGCGCAAACAGTGATGCCACCAGCGGCTAAAAAAAAAACCCTGGGAGACCTACTGAAGCCACAAACAATCACCTTTGCAGCCATACCCAAGAGAGTTCGAGCCGACACCAAACTCACACGCTATCTCCAGGAGGATCACATCGACTCCAATGCAGACCCACTCGCATGGTGGCGCGACAACCGCGAGCAGATTCCCTCTCCTCTCCAAAGTCGCCCGAAAATACATGTGCATCTGCGCAACAAGTGCACCATCGGAGAGAGTTTTATATTTTTGTAGAAATATTGTAACTCCACTCCGATCCTCTCTTAAACCTCAAAAAGTAAATATGCTGGTTTTTCTCGTGCGCAACAAGGACAGTGAACAGGTTTAAGTTTTTCGTTTATATCCTTAAGTTAATTTGTTGGTGATGTGAATCTGCCTCGTATCGCCTGTGTTTAAAAAAAGTGCACTTATCTCAGTATCACCGCATACCGCGCTGTGAGCCACTCTGATGCACCGCAGGATTAATTCCCTAACCGCGACAGCGTGAATGGCTGCCGGCTGCATGCTCTTGTTCGATACTGGACCAGTTTCAAGAATATTTGCCCCCATTAGTCACTTCGATACAAAAACATAGGAAAAAATGAACCAGGGGCCTCATTACAGAAACTTTTCCAAGTCTGAAATCCTATCTTATCTCAGTTTAGGATGGCATTTAGGATTTGGTATTACAGAAATGTTAAACTCCATTTATGAAAAAAATCTTATCTTATGATAGAAATTTTGCTGTTACAGATCCATCCTAACTGCTTTCTAATTGCTTCTGTAACAGAAAGACAGGATTTTTTTTCTATCTTTGAAACTGAAATTAAGATAGGACAAACATGAGGACATTTTTCTCTAATGAGGCCCCCGGTTGAAAAATAACTAAGATGATACTACACCAAAATTACAAGAAAAAAAGACACTGGGCCCTTCAACTTATTAGTGCTTGAAATAACATGATCTAATTTCAGACTTACTCAATCAGCCAGTAGATCAGTTTAGACATGACATACAAAATGATGGCTTATTGTGAATAAAGCAGGAACACTGGTAAATCGGTATAAATATGATTCTGACAGTATTCATTCACAGCTGCTTAAGACTGCATGAAAAGAAGGCGAAGGCCTTCAGCTCATTAAATCCCTGAGGCCATCTGAAGACAGCAGGACATGCTGATCGATGTGAGAAGTGCCACGTCACAGCTCAGTGCTTTTTACTGTCCACTGTATTTACCTTCATTAAATCATACAAAGTGTGCACAATAACCACACACATCAGACCAGTTCGATATGATTTGGTATTCCGTTTGTTTACGCAAGAGACATCAGATTACCAGAGGTCATGGATCCAGTGAGTCATCACCAAACTGTTTTTAAATTATTTGTTTCGGTTGTGATTGTACTAATTAACACACACACGCTGCCTTTGGCTACAGATTTGCGGTGCTGTGTGTTCACATCCAATAGTATTATTTCTTGGAGAAACCACTCTGTACTTGTTGAGCTGTTGTCGTCATGTGTCACTGTGACTGGAACAGCTGTTTAAGACTGATGAGGCCGGGGCTGTGAGTGGTCAAGGGTTGTATTTATTAATCACCACACCCTCTAATCTGCATTCCACTTCACCCGGCCCTCTTGCACTGTGCCTCTGCACCTATGTGCACCATAAAAGTGTACACAATACCCAGGCCCCATTGTGGACAGTTTACTATTCTCCATATTTGGTAGAAAACAGTTCTCAAAGAAAAGGCTAGCAAAAAACATTGGAATGGTTTTAAAGAGGCAAAGGATCAAATCAGGACCGACCTGCATGCCTACATGCCTAACGTTGGCTATGATGGCTGTTGAACATTCCTGCTATGATGGTGGTGGAAAGACTTATGATACAAGAATGCTTCCAAGTTACCGGTGTTAGGACATATGAAACCGATTGACTGACAGAACACGGAACAAGTTGTTACAAAATCTAAGTGTTAAGCTGATACTGACGTAGGCTATCACACTCTGAAGCATGTCAAGGAGTACTGAATCAGGCTAAATAGTAAATAGTACAAGGCACTGGGAACTGGCCATTATCTATAAATCCAACACTGGTTATACATTAGGGCTGCCACAGACGATTATTTTGTTAGTCGACTAATCGCTGATTATTTTTTCGATTAGTCGACTAATCGGATCATACGTAAATTGACTGTAAAACATACAGCTTATCGCACCAGCATGCAGCTGATCAGATCATTAGCTTTCAGCTTGAAGTATGAGCTAACTGAAAATAAGAACAATTAACATGACAGCTCATTAACCCTTTAATGAGAGTCCATGGCCCCACACCGCCGCGGAGGAAATGCACCCGGTGGGGGCCAGCCAGTGCCGGGGAGAGGTCCCACGAGGGGATCCTGCCGCACCGTGCGGCCGTCCCTGACCCGAGTTGAATCCCCCGGGCAGACTGCGCGGAAGTTGCGGAAAAATCACAGTGATTGGTTAAAATTACAACACCGCCCTGAATTCACGGGGATTCACTGAAGCTGGCTGAAGTTGCAAATCGCAACATCAGCCAGCTTCCTGGAGGGTCTGTGTTATGGTATCATTTACGGTACAGTCAGGCCTGACGTCGATTACCACTACTGCGCATGTGCGTAGGGGTGTGTGTGTGTGTGTGTGTGTGTGTGTGTGTGTGTGTGTGTGTGTGACAGAAAGGCAGACACGGCATTGGAAGCTGCAGCCGCAGTTTGGAAAGAAAAGCAAAGTAAAAAAACAAACAAAAAACGATGCGTCGACTACTAAATTAGTTGTCGTGACTAATCGACTTATCGTGGCAGCCCTAATATACATACCAACTGTCTGAATGTAATGGAACCATATTTTTTGGAGTATGTTGTTTATTTTTTTTACTTCAAAACATTTCATCTCTGTTCACCTTTTCCTTTTTTAAATGTCCTCTCACATTTTCTAACAATTACCACAGTGCACGATGTTGCCTGTGAATACAAATGCAACACTTCCAGCACATATATTTTTGAAAAGGGAAATCTGCCAAGTGTGTTTGCGATATGTGTGGCAGAACAACAAAACAGAATTAAAATTCAGTTGTGCATTTTAAACATTCATGAAGACCCTCACAGTTAGTTCAAAAAGATTAGAGAACATTGCGAAGAAAACGGACACCAAGGCCCACTCCTGAAGCCCGGCCTGCATCTTAGCCTTAAAATACATTTGCGGGGTTATTGTTATTCAACAGTTCCTCTGAGTTCTATTAAATCACTGTTGAAATTTCATTTTTATACAATAGCATTTTCCTGATTGCATTATTTTTTGTTAGTTTGCTACTTTATATTCCTGTTTCAGGTTTATTGGTTTTCTTCTGGTATTCAATGAAGCACTTTGAAACTTTGTTTTGAAAAGCACTCTATCATAATTATTATGATTCTCACCTGACCGAATGGCACAAAGGGGGGAGGTCCACCTTCCGCTCCAATGTTACTCCTGCTGTGTTTAGCCAGACTCTGCAGATTGAACGGTAAACGGAGATTATTCTTAAAAAACTAAGATTACAACATTACTCACAAGAGTAATGGCACACTCATGGTGGCCTCTAATGCAAATTTAAAATGATTACCAACATATCAGTTCCATTTTTTTATTTTTTATTTGCAAAAATAGCTGAGCCATCATCACAACATCGGCCCTCACCCTTTGTAGTTCCCACTTCTCCACCATGTGATCAACCTCTCCTCCAAGGACAGAGATTTTTGAGTCATCGAGCAGCAAAAGACCATTTTTAACCAGGACTGTACCAAGCAGCTTTACTTTTGTTCCTGGTGGGGTATTAAGGCTGGAAAAAAAAAAGTGTGTATGAGAGGATGCTTCATATATAAACTGTTTAACCAGCTGTTAAATTTTAAACACATTCAAGGTTTTAATATATAACTGCGTATCCCAAGCCCCATAACCTATTGCCTTGCCCATACCACTTTATAAACGACATGGAGCAGTGCCAGGGGATGGGTGGCGAGGCTAGGAGAGACTATTAATAATCCCAGCTGCTCACCCATCCTCATGGTAAATTAAAAGCCCCTCTATCTCATCAGGCCTGATAAGGCCTCTGCCTCTCTCATTAAGAAAGCACAGGGACTTAGAGGGATTTCCAGCTACTGATGCCGGATGCCAAAGCAACAATTAGGGATTTCACTCCAAACCTCTGGGATAGATGCTGTTCTCATGATAGCGGCCAATGCAGAAGCGAGACTCTCTGTCCTCCACTCAATCACATGCACCCAATCCTACAAGCACACTATTCACCCACTGATCAATGTTGCTACTTAATGCTTAATTGTCATCGCTCTATATCACTGTCTCACACACTGAACAGTCCTGTAATCCATCTCATCCTTCTTTGCCACTCACTTCTGGCCTCACGCACACTAAAGTGGACACTTTCATAAGAAAACACTAAGCACCGCTGTTGGTAGCCAGAGTGTGTGTGCGTGCTGCTCATAAAGAGGGGATTTGTTCTTTTCTCTCCTCTCTTCCCATCAGGAAGTCAAGGCCCACATTCTGGCCACTCCACCTGTACAGACTGGCTAGTCACCATGGCAGCAGTCACCAAGGCCACCGTTGCTGGGATGGAGATGTAATTAAGGCCGGGAATTGTTAGATAGCTGCCACCACGTGGAAATTGCAGATAAAGGGAAAACGGAGGCGTTTGGTGGGGTGAGAACGTTGACAAGGAGTTAAAAAGGTTTTTGTGGTGAATCTATGAAAAACTGGCTTGATGACACCCTGCATCTATATAGCTACTAGAGATACATTTTTTACAGTTATTCCATTTAAAACAATACAAGTGATGTCGTTTCTTACAGTAGTAAACACTAATATTAGCTTCCCAGACAATTACAAAATCTACATCCAACTGTTTAAAATAAACCTTACATGCACCAAAACTCTTATATAGGTACCTGATCTTAGACAGGTGTTTAAACTCCAATCCAACACAGGTGGTATGCCCATCTGTCATTTGTAGCCGCAGCATTCGCGGCGCGCCCTGGGACTCCTCGTGGTCTTTAGGAGCTGAGACGTTCCTCACCTTCTGCACCTGGAGAACACATGGACCCTCCAACTGGCGGTGAACAGAAAACAACAAAAGAATTACAGCTTAAAAAGGCAAATCAGCCACACGCAGAGGAGGACTGCAACAGCGAATTACAAGCGAGTCTTCATGGTTACACCAATTGCTTTCCAAGGCTCACTAAAAAAGAACTTTTTCCACTGCACTGTGTCAGCACAGGTTTTCTTATTCCTACAAACTCGTTGCTTTTTTATTCATTCTCATGTCTGGGCTCAACTGCCAGGTATGCTGAGCCACACTTCCTGTATGAATGATGCTATATAAATAAAGTTTATAAATATTTTCTTTGGATTGCCAGCGACCCATTTAAAAAAAATTTGAGCCATTATGCCAAATTTTGATTTCAATTTTTGAGTATTACTACAATCTATATATAATCTGAAAAAGTGTAACATAATTATGGATGCTCTCGTAGCACTCAGTCTGTTCGACGTATAAACAGGGTGTACGAACATGAGTACGCATCTTGGCATGAAGCATGAAGGGAGCATTGGTTAAGCTCACGTTTTAATCCTCACACACTAACAGTTTTTCTCTCTAGCTTCTTAAGTCCTGTTTCACAGACAAGGAAGCAGTTCTTATCTGTGTTTGTCAGTGTGTTAGGGCCATCTAGTGGGACCTGTGAGAACTGCATGTCAGGTTTAAAAATAAAAAAAAACAGGAGCACACGTTCTTAAATGGAGCATTTAAATAGAATTTTCGGCAACACTCACCTTCTCAGTTCGTCCACTGTTGATGTCAGATGGCAGGAACTTTCTCCCAATAGGCCTAAGATCACTCTGCAAAGGAGATACTGCTTAATTAAAAAGAAATAACAACATGCAAATCATAATGAAATTAAATAATAGAACAGAGTTTGCCTTAAATGCATTGCAAAAAATGTGTTTACCTGCACCACACTGTGCCAAAATAAAAAAATACATGCACACATAGTAGTCATTTTTTATTTGTATGGTTTATTAAGTACAATTTAACTAAGAATAAATTAAGCTTACAACTATTTCTAATATTTAATACAGTCAAATATTTTCAAACAGCCTTATTGGATTTTAATTTCCTGACATAATGATCCATTTTTTTTCTTTACTACAAAGATCTGTCAGATCTCTCCTGGCTGCACTGTGACATCAAGTCCAAACGGTTCTGCCACCCTTCCTTTTTACAATCGTGTTTTACTGCGGCTGACAATATCTCTAAACGTGGGTCTTTCTTTTCCCAGTAAATCTGAAAAAAGAAATTGCTTCTTTATATTGACGTCTCAATAAATGTCTCTGAACACAATTACGATACAATTATTTCAAAACGCAGCATGGAGACTTCTAACAATGAAATGAGACTGTTTTGTTCACAAAGCTGCAACAGCTCCCTATTCATTTTAGAAGCCCCGAAGACTAATTGTTATGGCACATGCCACATAGCTGCATGGTTACAACTGTCTCTGGTACAATTACAGCCCGCCCACCTCTCTCCTCCATTTCCTGTCTCTGTCTTCATTGTCCCTGTCTAATAAAAAGGTTTAAAAAAAAAAAAAAAAAAATGCACCGTCAAAAATAAAAGATTTCACTTCTGGTATGCAGTTACAAGTCAACATGTAGTCTGAAATCGTTTGGCAGCACTTCAGGCCTGAATCTAAAGGTCAAGGCTTCTGCAGTAAATGCAGCTATTGATGTTCAGGACAGAGTGTACTGTCTTATTTTCAGTCCTTTTTTTAGCGCATGGTCTATCTTATTACACTTTTTGATGTATAACTATTATTATTAACAGTAGTACTATCATCATTAGCTAATAGTAATGGCTGCATTGCATGTCATTAAAATTCATAGATTTTTGCCTTTATGTTCGATTCTTCTATCATGTTAACAGACAGACAGTCAGCTCACATTATGTCAGTGGAAATCTCTGCATTTTTTTAAAAAAATTTTTTGCTGCGTCATTGTACACAGAGCAACAGCATGGCAAACAGAGTCTTAAAATGACAGGGAAGCGGCTACTCTGATGTTCTCTGCTCTGGTGATGACTGTCAGTGAAGTCACCTAATGAACCAGACAGGTACAACGTCCTCTACTGACATCCACTGTGACTGACTGTCAGCAAAAAGAGATGCGAACATGGTGCACTGGGAATTTATAACTAAACTATGAGTAGGACGCACGCTTTTATTTTCTAGGCTGTTATAGGAGGTGAGTGCAGTGCTGACTGAACACATAGTGAAATATCTAAACTTCTGATTCGACTGAGTCTGAAATAACAGCCAGTTTAAAATGGTGTGTCCATAGTTTTGTCTAGTTTATTAGCGTGTATAATGGCTGTGCACGTCAGTATTCACCTGCAAAGTAATGAATAACAAATGAAATACCAAGATACATTACAGAGAAAACCCACTGCTGAATATGGAATATGCACAGCGCTACATAAACACACAGTACACTACTGTTACCCTGGAAAAATGTTTGTAAAACTTGTGTGATTAAAACTTACGTCAAGTGCAATACGAATGACGTCACTGTGTGTGATTTTCTCAGCAGATCCTTTCAGCTCTGCTATGCCTTCATCACTGAGGTACCTGTAGAATGACAATCAAGGTGGGAGGTGGAAAAATAATTACTCCAGGTAATCGTTAGCATTGTTAACTACAAACTATGGAAATCTAGATGTGCTATGATTACAAATCAAACAATTATTGACAGCGACACTGTTTTCAAACAAATCATAACAGAACTTTGAAGACGGCGAACTCTTCCATGGCACTGTCTGACATTTTATGTTGCACCTGTTTATACATGTATAAGTGAGTATGTATATGTATGTTTATTTGTATGTACGCATTTTCTAAATGATGGATATATGTATCTCGTTTCCTCAATGTACTTTTTCGTTTGAGTGCATCTATACGTCTTTATTTTTGTATCTTCAATAAAGTTTCTCAAAAAGGAAAAGGGAAGATGACAGTTTCAAGTAGTAGGCGAGCGCGCCTTAACCACAATGTTAAAACATCGGACAGCTTCTACTGAGCTGAGCACACTTAAATCACAAGATTTCAACATAAATCCATGTAATGCGACTTTATTGTGTATTATTCAGGCTTTGATTTGAAGCAGGAGATCCTCAAACCTTTGTTAATTAATAAAGTACACAATCTAACATTATTAACTGGATTTTTATTGTATTAGGCTCAGAGAAATACTCCAACACGACATCACTTTAACAAAACTACTAACCATCATTCATCTGTTTTTAAAGCCTAATTTCATTGTTCAGTCCTTTATCCCCATTTGTAGTTCTTTCTCATATTTTTTATAAAACATTTCTATTTCTACGGTCACTTTATATAATGTAATATAGTTTTCTATTTATATATAACATTTTTTTATTTCTACTGTCTTTCTATAGATGTTTAACACGGGTTAACTTCTTAAGACAGTTATATATTTATCTGCTATGCTGAGATGTTTAATCCCTCTGTGCATATTTAAATTTTAGATCTATCTCAGGTTAATTTTAACATATGGATACTGTGCTATAGGTTCATGTTCAATGTGAATTTCCTTCGGGATCAATAAAGTATCTATCTATGTATGTATGGACCATCATTTTAACAAAACTACAAACCATCATTCATCTGTTTTACACAGTCCTTTATCCTAATTTGTAGTTCCTTCTCATATTTTTTATAAAACATTTCTATTTCTACGGTCACTTTATATTTTTAATGTAGTTTTCTATTTGCATCAAACATTTTTTTTTTATTTCTACTGTCTTTGTATGGATATATTTATCTTCCATGCAAGTGTTTAATTTTAACATATGGATACTGTGCTACAGGTTCATGTTCAGTGTGAATTTCCTTCGGGATCAATAAAGTATCTATGTATGCATGGACCATCATTTTAACAACACTAACAAACCTAGGAGCGGACAGATATTTATATTTGGGTGTTTAGAAGACCACGTTGAGCTACAGTCCGCACACTATAGATACTTTACATGCTGCTGGGAAGTAGTGACTTTGAAAAGCACCTGAAGTTACTCAAGTTATTGAAGTTATTGGAGTTATTGTAGTTACTGAGCTGAGCTCTGCTGCTCTCTGACAGGCTGAAGCGTCAACAGTTTGCCTCGCGTTAATGGGATGCTAAGTGTGTATTAGCAACCTGACGCTGTTTGTCTCGCCAGCTCTCGGTTAGCGTTCACCTTTAGTTTCGCTTTCAGACACACACGAATAATGTTGACAACAACCTGCACGACCTTTAAGAGTCAACATCTGCGCTCTGGCTACAACTCAAGTGTAACTACACAGCTAACGATTAGCGCCGTGAGCTAACGTGCTACCTACCAGCCCTCTTTGGTCAGGGAATCTGTCAAATCGGTCATTTTCGTCCAAACCGTAGACGAAGTAAACAACGACACCGACAGGTTTAAAATGGGGCACACTTAAACAACGACTATCTTATCCTGTAATGCATATTCTCCTAACGATGATAAAGCTTGCTAATGTGAGTGTTGAACGACCCTACGTAACATACGTAACATACGTCAACGCGTGAGACCATAGACATATATACATAGACGCCGCATTGAGCGGGTTGGTCGTTGGTCGCGATACGTAAACGGCGCCGCCATATTGGTTCGGGCAGATCTGCCCGTAAACTAATACAATGAAATGGACTGAACTTCATAAAGCGCCTTTCTACAAAGTTCTTCAAGTTAATGTCTCTTATACACCCATTCACGCACACACTAATATATCTGGGGAAACAAACAGGCACCAAAAACAATGTATGTAACTTTTAAAGTGATGATTATAAATGTTTACTCTTTATGTAAGCACCAAATATTAGCTTCCCAGACAATTACAAAACTACATCCAACTGTTTAAAATAAACCTTACATGCACCAAAACTCTTATATAGGTACCTGATCTTAGACAGGTGGTTTAAACCTCCAATCCAACACAGGTGGTATGCCCATCGTCATTTGTAGCCGCAGCATTCGCGGCGCGCCCTGGGACTCCTCGGGGTCTTTAGGAGCGGAGACGTCCTCACCTTCTGCACCTGGAGAACACATGGACCCTCCAACTGGCGGGTGACAGAAAACAACAAAAGAATTCAGCTTAAAAAGGCAAATCAGCCACACGCAGAGGAGGACTGCAACAGCGAATTACAAGCGAGTCTTCATGGTTACACCAATTGCTTTCCAAGGCTCACTAAAAAAGAACTTTTCCACTGCACTGTGTCAGCACAGGTTTTCTTATTCCTACAAACTCGTGGCTTTTTTATTCATTCTCATTTCTGGGCTCAACTGCCAGGTAGGCTGAGCCACATTCCTGTATGAATGATGCTATATAAATAAAGTTTATAAATATTTTCTTTGGATTGCCAGCGACCCATTTAAAAAAAATTTGAGCCATTATGCCAAATTTGATTTAAATTTTTGAGTATTACTACAATCTATAATAATCTGAAAAAGTGCAACATAATTAGGGATGCTCTCGTAGCACTCAGTCTGTTCGACGTATAAACAGGGTGTACGAACATGAGTACGCATCTTGGCATGAAGCATGAAGGGAGCATGGTTAAGCTCACATGTTTTAATCCTCACACACTAACAGTTTTTTCTCTCTAGCTTCTTAAGTCCTGTTTCACAGACGAGGAAGCAGTTCTTATCTGTGTTTGTGCAGTGTGTTAGGGCCATCTAGTGGGACCGGTGAGAACTGCATGTCAGGTTTAAAAATAAAAAAAACAGGAGCACACGTTCTTAAATGGAGCATTTAAATAGAATTTTCCGCAACACTCACCTTTCTCAGTCGTCCACTGTTGATGTCAGATGGCAGGAACTTTCTCCCAATAGGCCTAAGATCACTCTGCAAAGGAGAACTGCTTAATTAAAAAGAAAAACAACATGCAAATCATAATGAAATTAAATAATAGAACAGAGTTTGCCTTAAATGCATTGCAAAAAATGTGTTTACCTGACACCACACTGTGCCAAAATAAAAAAATACATGCACACATAGTAGTCATTTTATTTGTATGGTTTATTAAGTACAATTTAACTAAGAATAAATTAAGCTTACAACTATTTCTAATATTTAATACAGTCAAATATTCAAACAGCCTTATTGGATTTTAATTTCCTGACATAATGATCAATTTTTTTTCTTTACTACAAAGATCTGTCAGATCTCTCCTGGCTGCACTGTGACATCAAGTCCAAACGGTTCTGCCACCCTTCCTTTACAATCCTGTTTTACTGCGGCTGACAATACTCTAAACGTGGGTCTTTCTTTTCCCAGTAAATCTGAAAAAAGAAATTGCTTCTTTATATGGACGTCTAAATAAATGTCTCTGAACACAATTAGATACAATTATTTCAAAACGCAGCATGGAGACTTCTAACAATGAAATGAGACTGTTTTGTTCACAAAGCTGCAACAGCTCCCTATTCATTTTAGAACCCTGAAGACTAATTGTTATGGCACATGCCACATAGCTGCATGGTTACAACTGGTCTCTGGTACAATTACAGCCCGCCCACCTCTCTCCTCCATTTCCTCTCTGTCTTCATGCCCTGTCAATAAAAAGGTTTAAAAAAAAAAAAAAAAGATGCACCGTCAAAAAAAAGATTTCACTTCTGGTATGCAGTTACAAGTCAACATGTAGTCTGAACGTTTGGCAGCACTTCAGGCCTGAATCTAAAGGTCAAGGCTTCTGCAGTAAATGCAGCTACTGATGTTCAGGACAGAGTGTACTGTCTATTTTCAGTCCTTTTTTAGCGTATGGTCACTTATACACTTTTTGATGTATAACTATTATTATAACAGTAGTACTATCATCATTAGCTAATAGTAATGGCTGCATTGCATGCATTAAAATTCATAATTTTGCCTTTATGCGATCTTCTATATGTTAACAGACAGACAGTCAGCTCACATTATGTCAGTGGAAACTCTGCTTTTTTTTAAAAAATTTTTTGCTGCGTCATGTACACAGAGCAACAGCAGGGCAAACAAAGTCTTAAAATGACAGGGAAGCGGCACTCTTGATGTTCTCTGCTCTGGTGATGACTGTCAGTGAAGTCACCTAATGAACCAGACAGGTACAACGTCCTCTACTGACATCCACTGTGACTGACTGTCAGCAAAAAGAGATGTGAACATGGTGCACTGGAAATTATAACTAAACTATGAGTAGGACGCACGTTTATTTTGAGGCTGTTATAGGAGGTGAGTGCAGTGCTGACTGAACACATAGTGAAATATCTAAACTTCTGATCGACTGAGTCTGAAATAACAGCCAGTTTAAAAGGGTGTGTCCTAGTTTTGTCTAGTTTATTGCGCGTGTATAATGGCTGTGCACGTAGTATTCACCTGCAAAGTAATGAATAACAAATGAAATACCAAGATACATTACAGAGAAAACCCACTGCTGAATATGGAATAGCACAGCGCACATAAACACACAGTACACTACTGTTACCCTGGAAAAATGTTTGTAAAACTTGTGTGATAAAACTTACATCGAGTGCAATACGAATGACGTCACTGTGTGTGATTTTCTCAGCAGATCCTTTCAGCTCTGCTATGCCTTCATCACTGAGGTACCTGAGAATGACAATCAAGGTGGGAGGTGGAAAAGTAATTACTCCAGGTAATCGTTAGCATTGTTAACTACAAACTATGGAAACTAGATGTGCTATGATTACAAATCAAACAATTATGACAGCGACACTGTTTTCAAACAAATCATAACAGAATTTGAAGAGGCGAATCTCCATGGCACGTCTGACATTTTATGTTGCACCTGTTAACATGTATAAGTGAGTATGTATAGTATGTTTTTTTGTATGTACACATTTTTTAAATGATGGATATATGTATCCGTTTCCTCAATGTACTTTTTCGTTTGAGTGCATCTATACGTCTTTATTTTTGTATCTTCAATAAAGTTTCTCAAAAAGGAAAAGGGAGGATGACAGTTTCAAGTAGTAGGCGAGCACGCCTTAACCACAATGTAAAACATCGGACAGCTTCTACTGAGCTGAGCACACTTAAATCACAAGATTTCAACATAAATCCATGTAATGCGACTTTATTGTGATTATTCAGGCTTTGATTGAAGCAGAGATCCTCAAACCTTTGTTAACTAATAAAGTACACAATCTAACATTATTAACTGGATTTTTATTGTATTAGGCTAAGAGAATTACTCCAACACGACATCACTTTAACAAAACTACTAACCATCATTCATCTGTTTTTAAAGCCAATTTCATTGTTCAGTCCTTTATCCCCATTTGTAGCCTTCTCAATTTTTTATAAAACATTTCTATTCTCAGTCACTTTGTATCTGTATATAGTTTCTATTTGTATATAACATTTTTTTTTTTTATTTCTACGGTCTTTCTATAGATGTTTAACACGGGTTAACTTCTTAAGACAGTTATATATTTATCTGCTATGCTGAGATGTTTAATCCCTCTGTGAATATTAAATTTTAGATCTATCTAGGTATATGGATACGGTGCATAGGTTCATGTTCAGGTGAATTTCCTTCGGGATCAATAAAGTATCTATCTAGGTATGTATGGACCATCATAACAAAACTACAAACCATCATCATCTGTTTTACACAGTCCTTTATCCTAATTTGTAGTTCCTCTCATATTTTATAAAACATTCTATTTCTACTGTCACTTTATATTTTTAATATAGTTTTCTATTTGCATCAAACATTTTTTTTTTTTATTTCTACTGTCTTGTATGGATAATTTATCTTCCATGCAAATTTTAATTCCTCTGTCTTGGGTTAATTTTAACATATGGATACTGTGACAGGTTCATGTTCAATGTGAATTTCCTTCGGGATCAATAAAGTATCTATATGCATGGACCATCATTTTAACAACACTAACAAACCTAGGAGCGGACAGATATTTAATTTGGGTGTTTTGAAGACCACGTTGAGCTACAGTCCGCACACTATAGATACTTTACATGCGGCTGGGAAGTAGTGACTTTGAAAAGCACCTGAAGTTACTCAGGTTATTGAAGTTATTGTAGTTATGGAGTTATTGAGCTGAGCTCTGCTGCTCTCTGACAGGCTGAAGCGTCACCAGTTTGCTCCGCGTTAATGGGATGCTAAGTGTGTATTAGCAACCTGACGCTGTTTTGCTCGCCAGCTCTCGGTTAGCGTTCACCTTTAGTTTCGCTTCAGACACACACGAATAATGTTGACAACAACCTGCACGACCTTTAAGAGTCAACATCTGCGCTCTGGCTACAACTCAAGTGTAACTACACAGCTAACGATTAGGCCGTGAGCTAACGTGCTACCTACCAGCCCCTTTGGTCAGGGAATCTGTCAAATCGGTCATTTCGTCCAAACCGTAGACGAAGTAAACAACGACACCGACAGGTTTAAAATGGGGCACACTTAAACAACGACTATCTTATCCTGTAATGCATATTCTCCTAACGAGGATAAAGTTGCTAATGTGAGTGTTGAACGACCCTACGTAACATACGTAACATACGTAACATACGTCAACGCGTGAGACGCGCGTATGGAGCGCCGAGTGGGACAAAAATACTTTCTTCTGCTTCGTC